>NC_052152.1:113089948-113274213 GCF_902713615.1 Scyliorhinus canicula
GTAAGGGGAAATGATTTCAGGTACCTACAGTTGCGGGACTTTGTCCATAGACAGGTCCCATCCTACCCCCGCCTCCCGCCAATGGGGATCCAAGACAGAATAGTCTCTAGGGGGGAAGGAGGGGAGGGTAGAGTCTCTGATATTTATAACGTGCTCATGAGGGAGGAAGGGTCCCAGTCGGAGGAACTGAAACTCAAATGGGAGGAGGAGCTAGGTGGGGAAATGGAGGACGGGCTGTGGGCAGAAGCCCTGAGTAGGGTAAATTCAACCGCGACATGTGCCCGGCTTGGCCTGATTCAATTTAAGGTCGTTCACCGGGCCCATATGACGGTGACTCGGATGAGAAAATTCTTTGGGGTAGAGGACAAATGCGCTAGGTGCGCAGGAGGGCCAGCGAACCACGTACACATGGGGGGGGGGGTTAGAGTAGAGTAGAGTAGGAGGGATAAATTGGCGGGTAGTAGCCGATGAGAGAGGAGCGGGCTTGTGCAGTAGGGTATGATTGAAGTATTGATTGTACGTGGATGTTTGCACATTTGTGCCTTTTTTGCTTTCTTTTTGTTGATGTCTGTAACTGTTTACAATGCCGAAAAATACCTCAATAAAATTGTTTGTTTAAAAAAAATAATAAATACCTTAGCCTGTAAAGCTTCAACTGTTCCTCAGCATTCACTGCCTATTGGGGGAGAGAGCCACAAATAGCAGCTGGTTTGAGTGATTTGGCACTGCATCAAGGTGGGCAGGAACCTAGTGGGAAGATTTCCTGGCAATATTGTGGTCTGACGAGGAATACTGGGTTAGCTACTTGGGGATTGGTAATGTTTTCATGCACACTTGATCTGTTCCA
Organism: Scyliorhinus canicula; assembly: GCF_902713615.1. NCBI lineage: Eukaryota > Metazoa > Chordata > Chondrichthyes > Carcharhiniformes > Scyliorhinidae > Scyliorhinus > Scyliorhinus canicula. The sequence goes on from NC_052152.1 coordinate 113,090,796, forward strand.
GGTTCTGTTGAAAAATAAACCACAAGTCACGGTTGGAGAAGGTGGCAAATTGATTCTGTTTGATGAGCGAATGTGTCAGGGAAACAAAAATATCTAGTGTACATAACATTTCAGAGTGACGATATTAGCCAGGATTCTCCAATCCTGCGGCCAAGTTTTGACGCCAGCGTCAAAAGCGGCGGGAGCCGCGTCAATGGGCCTCCAGGCCCAGGTTTACACTCCTTCCTAGGGGGCTAAACAGTGCCGGAGTGGTGTTGGCTGTTCCGGTGCAAGTCCGCGCATGCGCGTAGATTGCCGTCTCCGTGCCGGCCCCCAGGCAATATGGCGGAGCCCTACAGGGGCCCGGCGTGGAGGAACATAGATCCCCCATGGACTTAGCCCGCTCGCCGATCAGTAGGCCCGATCGCGGGCCAGGCCACTGTGGCCCCCCACCCCCTGGAGTTGGATCCCCCTGCACCCCCCCCCCCCCCCCCCCCTAACCAGGATGGCCCCCGCAGCCAGAACCATACGTAACCTACGCCGGGGGGACTCAACTGAACTCGGCGGGCACTCGGCCCGTTGAGGCGGGAGAATCGCCGTGGGAGGGGCCCCCCGACCGGCGTGGCAGAGACCCCGCGGGCGCCGGAGAAATGGCGCCGGAGAATCGGAGGCCTGGTTCGGAGCAGTGTGGCGCGATTCCACCCCCCCCCCCCCCCCCCCCCCGGCGATTCACCGACCTGCCGCAGGATCGGAGAATCTCGGCCATTATGTCCCTGATTAAACATTACAGCTGACAGTGAGAGATATGACCCATGCAAGTTTTGATGAGAGCAAGCCAATACTATTTGGTGGTTTTCAAGTTGAATAACAAAGCCTGCAGGGCAGTCTCGTCAAATCCTTTTTATCTCCTGCACTCGGCAAAACATGGAATTGAGGGGTTTGAATTTATTCTGCACATCAAGTCTCTTTACTAGTGAGCACTCAATTGGTGTGTCAGCATTAGAATTCCTTCAGTGCAGCAGGAGGCCATTTGGCCCATCAAGTCTGCACCGATCCTCTGAAAGAGCACCCTACCTCGGCCCACTCTCCCGCCCCCATCCCATAACCCCGTGCATTAATCATGCCCAATCCACCTAACCTGCACATCTTTAGACTGTGAGAGCAAATGGAGCACCTGGAGGAAACCCATGCAGACACTGGAGAATGTCCAACGATATGCGGGTTAGTTGGATTGACCATGCTAAATTGCCCCTAAGTGTCCAGGGATTTGCAGGTTAGGTGATGAGGATAGGGCGGGTAGGGTATTCTTTCAAAGTGTCGGTGCAGACTCAATAAACCGAATGGCCTCCTTCTGCACTGTAGGGATTCTCTGATCCATGAAGGTGCAAACTCCATACAGATCCCAGGTCTCTGGCATTGTGAGGCAGTAGTGCCATTATTGGAGCATTAATACATCTTTTGCTGACATTTGCTTAATTCCTCTTGGGAGCGAACTGGTCAAGGATCTTGCTCAGTGTGAGCAGCTGTGATGTTTGTTATGGCCCAGTTAAAGGCCAATGTTCAAACCTGTGTCTGTTATACAGCATGGTGTTGAGGCAGCTGAGAGATGGGGCAGCATCCAGCACAGAGCATGGGGCTCAGTGTGGGGAGGTGTGCAGTCATCCACTTTGGACCGAAGATAGATCAGATAACTTTCTAGCTGGCCAGAAGCTCAGATCCGTGGCGGAGCACAACAATTTAGGGGCCCTACAGGACACTGTTCATGTGCAGAAAATGATTAAAAGGGATAATGAAATGTTAGCCCTTATCTCACGGATCCCAAGGATACTGATCCCAAAGGTGTGGAAAGTTTGCCCGAGCTTTGATGAGACCCTGTGTTCAGGCCTGAGGGGAGGTGATGGTGTGGTGGTATTGCCACTGGCTGGTAATACAGAGACCCAGGGCAATGCTGTGGGGACCTGGGCTCGAATCCAATGGTGAAATTTGGTTTCAATAGTAATCTGGAATTAAGAGTCGAATGCTGAACATGAAACTATTATCTATTGTTGTAAAAACCCTTCTGATTCACTAACGTTCTTTTGAGAAGGAAATCTAATGTCTAACCTGCGGTGCAAAAACTGCTCCGCAGAACTTGATCTGATTCAAGCCAGGATGGTAGTTCACAATTTACATTGATGATTTGGAGTTGGGGACCAAGGGCAATGTGTCCAAGTTTGCAGATGACACTAAGATGAGTGGTAAAGCGAAAAGTGCAGAGGATACTGGAATTCTGCAGAGGGATTTGGATAGGTTAAGTGAATGGGCTCGGGTCTGGCAGATGGAATACAATGTTGACAAATGTGAGGTTATCCATTTTGGTAGGAATAACAGCAAACGGGATTATTATTTAAACGATAAAATATTAAAGCACGCCGCTGTTCAGAGAGACTTGGGTGTGCTAGTGCATGAGTCACAGAAGGTTGGTTTACAAGTGCAACAGGTGATTAAGAAGGCAAATGGAATTTTGTCCTTCATTGCTAGAGGGATGGAGTTTAAGACTAGGGAGGTTATGTTGCAATTGTATAAGGTGTTAGTGCGGCCACACCTGGAGTATTGTGTTCAGTTTTGGTCTCCTTACTTGAGAAAGGACGTACTGGCACTGGAGGGTGTGCAGAGGAGATTCACTAGGTTAATCCCAGAGCTGAAGGGGTTGGATTATGAGGAGAGGTTGAGTAGACTGGGACTGTACTCGTTGGAATTTAGAAGGATGAGGGGGGATCTTATAGAAACATTTAAAATTATGAAGGGAATAAATAGGATAGATGCTGGGCAGGTTGTTTCCACTGGCGGGTGACAGCAGAACTAGGGGGCATAGCCTCAAAATAAGGGGAAGTAGATTTAGAACTGAGTTTAGGAGGAACTTCTTCACCCAAAGGGTTGTGAATCTATGGAATTCCTTGCCCAGTGAAGCAGTTGAGGCTCCTTCATTACATGTTTTTAAGGTAAAGATAGATAGTTTTTTGAAGAATAAAGGGATTAAGGGTTATGGTGTTCGGGCCGGAAAGTGGAGCTGAGTCCACAAAAGATCAGCCATGATCTAATTGAATGGCGGAGCAGGCTCGAGGGGCCAGATGGCCTACTCCTGCTCCTAGTTCTTATGTTCTTATGTTCTTATGTAACAGTAAGGAAACCAGCTCCTAGATTTACACCGGGGACCCTCAGCCCTACCCTGGATGCCATGGAGGAGAGGCTGGCCATAATTTACCCATGGGTTGGCAGGAGGCCCTCCAACAAGGTCATCAATCCTGCCTGGGAGACGGTGGCAGCACTGGTTAGTGTTTCTTGGTGAGAGGAGGCAGTGTGCCATTCACTGGTGGCCGGATTCTCCACTCTTGCCACTGTCATTGGGATTTCGAATTGAAGACAGCTCAAGCCGTTGGGAAACCCGCAGGTGGGCGTGTGCTGCCAGCGGGACCAGAGAATCCCGCTGTCAGTGAATGGCCAGACAATTCCAGCCACCAGCACTCGAACGAGAGTGTCATCCCATCTGTCCTGACAGCCTGGTACAATTAGAAGAAGAATAGGGGAGTTCTCTCTGGTGTCCTACCCACTGGCTATCCCTCAATCAACGGGTGGGATTTTCCACCCCTGCAGTATGTTTTGTGGAAGAAGAGGCGGCCCGCCATTGGCCAATGGAGGGGTCTTTTGGTCCCATCGCTGTCAACGGCGTTTCCAGTTGTTCACACCTTCTGCCATCAAGAAATCTATGGCAGGGAGTTGCCATGCGAAGGATCGGTAGATCCCGCCGGCAATTGCCTTTAAAATCTGCCGAATACTGCAAAAAAGTATAACTGGGCAGAGTTTTCACTTTGGATGCAATCGTCAATCCTTGGCATAAACTGCACGGTTTTCTGACTGGAAATTGTTGTTCAAGTTTCTTCTCAACCTCATTTCCATAACCACATAAAGAAGACCTTCTCAAAACCAATGTCTGCAGGGAATGTGCCAGAATAGAATTGTTTACCCTTTTCCCTTAGTTTAAAGATCGGGCATGTGCAGTTTTAATTATACATCTGAAAATGGGTTTATCACAAAGAAATAAACATTTGAACAAATACCTCGTTCACTGGCTGTGATTAACCCCTATTTAAAATAACATTAAACGCCATGCTGAATAATTTACAAGTGGTGGGCAAGATCTTCAAGCTGCTCACGCCAGCGAGGTTTTCCTGTCTCACCGACAGTACGCCCCTGCTGTAGGTACCCCAGTGGCATTGGGTGGGCTCAGTTGACAGTGAATCCCATTGACAGCGGCGGGACCAGAATATCCTGCCAATGCCGGACCGCCTCCCAATGCCGGGAAACACGTCACAGGAAGGCCAGAGAATACCTTTGTGTACACGAGGCAGTTTCTTTGTACAATACTTCAAGTCTTTTCATAATTACCCTCATGCCAAAAAAGGTTTAATTTTAAGTGCCACCACAAAGGGTCACCAATGTGTATAATTAGCAGAGTTTCCATGGCGATTGATTTGACTAGGGGGGGGGGGGCAGTTTTGGGAGCAAAGCCAGCTTCCCGCATGGTGCTTTCAAACTCGCACCAAAGATGGTCAGATCTTGCTTTGAACGGGACATAATGGGCCTGAAATTCATTGGCACAGCACCTGCCCTGGCATCATGGCAGAGACTTCCCCAAGAGCAGACTGTACTGCTGGCTGCTTCCTTTGCTTCCCTGTTAAGAAAGACTAGGCAACCTGTACTTTGTGGTCTGCAGCAACACTGCTTTGGCCTCCTGCTGTAGGCTGAGTTCGTGGCAGTATTCTAAAGGTGAGAATAGTGCTGGGGGCACACCAACCAGTGCCATTCGGGGTGGGTGGACAGGTTTTATACATTACAAACCTCGATGCAAGCACACCGTGATCTGTGATCCTATGCCTAAACATTGATCGTTTGCGCTGATTTGGCAGATTTTGAACAAATTGCATTGGGGACAAACAAAGTTTTAGGGAAATTCAACTTAGTAATCTGTTCATGATCAAATTGTGATTGTGGAATTTTGCTGTGCATAGATTGGCTGCTGCATTTCCTACATTACATCTGAACGTAAGAGCTAGGAGCAGCAGTCGGCAATTCAGCCCCTCGAGCCCGCTCCATCATTCAATGTAACCATGGCTGATTTCCTCTCGGCCTCAACTCCACTTTCCTTTCTGTTCTCCATAGCCCTTCAACCTATTATTAATTAAAAAGCTGTCTGTCTCCTCCTTACATTTACTCAAGGTCCTGATATCCACCGCACTCTGGAGCAGTAAATTCCACAGATTCACAACCCTTTGAGAGAAGTAATTTCTCCTCATCTCTGTTTTAAATCTGCTACCCCTTAGCTTCTCATTCCAGGTTGTCCCACAAGAGGAAGCATCCACTCCAATTCTACTTTGTCAATACCTTTTATCATCTTATATACCTCAATTAGATATCCTCTCATTCTTCTAAACGTGAGAGAGTATACATTTCAAAGCTACTTCACTGTTGGGAGGATGCCTTGAGATCTCCATTTCCATTGCAGCTGGTTACTGCTTGTCTTGTACAAATGCACCAGGTTTCTTTCAGGAGATATTTTGCACAGTGTACATCGCACCATTGCTGACCTGCCAATTGTCTCTGGAAAATTAACGGTTAGCTGGTGCAGTGTTGTTGTTTGGATATCGAGTGTCAGCTCAGTTATACATCTGCTTTTCAACAGCACCGTGTGTTGTGCTGTCGGAGACAATGATCAGTGGCGTTGTTGGCTGAATTTCCAAGTAAATAATCCAAATCTCCAGTGTAGGTATTCATACTGCATCGCTCTTACATGGTGTAGTATTGGAAGGGGTAGGAGTGAAAATGACCCAATTGGTCTGCAGAGGATTTGAAAGGATTAAGTGATGATTTGATCGCGTGTTCATGGTATTAAGAGGAACTGATAAGGTAGATAGAGAGAAACTATCCACAGGCCGGTAATCGAGGGCAAGAGGGCGTATTAGAGCCAGTTCTTCGGGGTGAATCTCGGTGTGATAGAAGTTTGAAATTCTCATCTGCAAATGGGAGTTGAGATTAATCGTAAATTCTGACTCTAATAGTTTCTGTGAACCAAAGGAAGTAAGAGATATGGGGAAAATACAGATGCAGGGAGTTAGGTCACAGATTGGCTATGATCTTGTTGAGTTGGGGGGGGGGGGGTAAATGAGGGACTAAATGAGCTCCTATGTTCTCTCTCATGGTTTCTCTGTATCCACCCACATTGAAACCAGCCATTGCTGCATTGTGGAGCTCAGTGCCTCAATGTGATCAGTCAGAGGTGCCTGGGCCTTGTTTCCTCTCAACACTTGCATGGTACCCCATGTAAGTCCTCCGATCAGCTGATTCTGGTTTCAAGCCCATTCTGCACCCTCGATAAGCATTTACCTTTTGCTTCTTCTACATCATTACAGCTCTTTGAAATTGTCACTTCTCAGCCATTACTTGCTCCGGCATGACAATGACACTCGGTGCTATGGTTTGTTACAATGCAGCCTCAGGTGGCTCTCACTACAGTTATGGTACATCCACAACTAACATACACATGACATAGCAACGCATGTAGTCAGCCATGAAGCTGTGCAAATGGTACATGCCACAATTCACATATGGAAACATATTTATAGCGGGAAGGATGTGATTAATGATATAGATCATGAGATCAGCGTGCCTTGTCAAGGGGCACATCATTCTAATTGTACCCATGTTGGTATAACTAGTACAGTCGCCACCGACTGAAGAGGGCAACCGTGTTGGCGATTCCTGCATGCTGCTCTACATCCATAGTCAGTATTTTGTCTCAGGAATAAGAGCCTAGGTACAGGAGTAGGCTACTGAGACCATCAAGCCCGCGCTATCATTTAATACGATCATGACTGATCAGATACATCAACACCCACCATCTCCATAACGATTTACGTTATTGTTAATCAGAAATCGATCAATCCCTGCTTTAATGAACAAGTCTGGTGAACCTTTATTGCACTCCTCTAAGGCAATAATATCCTTTTTGAGAAAAGGAGACCAAAACTGCACACAGTGCGCAAGGTGCGATCTAACCCAGCCTCCTATACAATCGAGGCAAGATGGTTTCCCTCTTGAGTCGGTGGCGACCCCGCTGGTTGGGTCATGTGAGTCGAATGGATGAAGGCCGCATCCCTAAAGACATGCTATATGGTGAGCTTGCTATCAGCACAAGACCATCAATTCACCCTTGTCTGGGGTACAAGGAAGACTTCAGGTTGACCTGGATTGGAGATGACACATGGAAGCCCTTGCTGCTGACCGGAGTGCCTGGAGGCAAGCAGTCAGGAAAGTCATGGAAAAAACAGAGAATAAAAGAAATGGCCAGATGACGGAAACGAGACTCCATGGGATGGAAGAAACAACTGTCAACTCGGGCCAACGCTATTCATCTGTGCCAACTCCAAAAGGTACTGGCACTTAGTGTTCAGCTGCTTTTCTTGGCTTGTGTAAATTGTCCATGTCCTGCGACTGTAACAGAGAACCGTCCCCTCCTTTAAAATAAATACAAGAAAGCTTTTAAATAACAAATTCATTAAAAAAAAAATTGATATAGAAATGTAATGTTCCTCAAATATGAAATCAGCTGCTCATAGGTCTATGAGAGTGAGTCAGAGTAAGCGTGAAGTATAGTACACTGTTTAAAATCCAGTTACACCTCATTTAACAAGGCGTCATTTTTTCAAGGGTTTTTAACAGCACTGTCCTTTAACAGTATAGGAATGGACGTTGTCATCAATTCAATTGATCTTCAAGCGATCGCATTCTGGAGGTGGGGTGGTTGCCTCAACAGGACACCCTCTGGAGGAGTGTAGCACCACTGACCGCAACTTCTGGGTCTCCAAGTTAAACTGCGCATGTACACGCTCCAGAAGTTGCTTAAGGTCAGTGAAGCAATGACGCAAATGCTGTCAGTTTTGCCGTCATTGGAGACGCAAAACCCAAGCCATTAACTCTGTGACCTGTGTTTTAGCCAATGTACCAGGACTATGTGTGTAAACATGAAGTCCCTGACCTGTGCCTCAGGGAAAGCAGGTAAATAATAAATCCCTGAACTCTGTATTAGCTAATGGGCCAATACCTCATAAGTAAGCATTAAATCGATAATATAAATACCACTGTGAAAGCCACAATGTTTGACTCTGTGGCTTAAGAACGGAAAAATAAGTAGTGTTTAGTTACAGTTACAAACACGTGGGTACAAGAATAAATATTTGAAGAGAGCTTTTGCTGCCAGATAAACAACACTTCTAGAACCATCTAAAGACTATATTCTATATTTATGAAGAAAATACGTTAACTATGTTCAAAATACACCAACTGCATGTACTCGCCGGGCGGGATTTTCTGGCTGTCCAGGCTGGCAGGATGTTCTGGTCCCACCGACGGCCCACCCCCTCATGGTTTCATGGCGCCGAGCGGTGCGTTCAATTTGACAACGGCAGAACCCGAAGATCCCGCGCTGGCCAATGGCGAGCCATCCTCTGCTGCTACAGGACACGCCAGGGAGGGGGAGGACAATCCCGTCCTATGATGATCAGAGGATTAGATAGGGTGGACATCGAGAGCCTTTTTCCTCGGATGGTGATGTCCAGCACGAGGGGACATAGCTTTAAATTGAGGGGAGATAGATATAGGACAGATGTCAGAGGTAGGTTCTTTACTCAGAGAGTAGTAAGGGCGTGGAATGCCCTGCCTGCAACAGTAGTGGACTCGCCAACACTAAACGCATTCAAATGGTCATTGGATAGGCATATGGACGATAAGGGAATAGTGTAGAGGGACTTTAGAAGGGTTTCACAGGACGGTGCAACATCGTGGGCCGAAGGGCCTGTACTGCGCTGTTATGTTCTATGTTCTATGTCTGTGAATATCTTCAGTGACGTGGATAGATTGGAGAATTTGGGACTGTTTTCCCTTGGAGATGAGAAGGCCGAGAGCAGATGTGACCCTGGTACTCAAAATCACGAGGGTCTGGACAGAGTAGATGAGGAGAAACTGTTCCCATTGGTGGAAGGATTGAGAATAAAATGGCAGAGGTATATGGTGATTAGTAAAAGAAGAAACAGTGACAGGACGGAAAATCTTTCTCACGCAGCGTGTGGTTAGGATCTGGAATTCATTGAAACTGAGAGCATGATGGAGGTAGGTTCCGTTGAGGCATTCGTGAGGGAATAGGATTGTGATCTGAAAATGAGTGGGCTCATTTGGAGCCTGTGCAGACACGATGGACTCTTTCTGTGCTGTAACTATTCTGTGATTCTGTGTTCAGCAATCAGAAAATCAGAAACTGCACAACCCTCAGGCTGCCTTGTAAAATTTCTATCAGGCGCAGAATAACAGGAACAGACCGATTTTTACAGTAAATTGCTGAGTCCCTGTCTGTGTCAGTGTTACTCAGGATCTCGGAGTTACAGGTCAGTCACACACAAAATTTATTGCACAGAGAGCTTAGTTCAGCTTGCTCATTTGTAACAGTTCCTCACGAACTGTTTGAATTTCCTTAGATTTCAGGAGCACCCATTGATTGGCTGAAGAGGGTATCCACTGTTTAAATTTAACTCGATGATGTCAGAGCATTCCATCACCGTGGTTTCAGGAATGGTTTATTTATTTATCCAGCCAGGCGTCTGTGAGTGATGAGGTGGAGTGAGTAACAAGCTCCACTGACCTTCACAAGTTAGCTGTAGTAAGAAAGATCAAGAGTGTAACTGAGCTAAACAGGGACTCGAGCAGCTGAAAGAATGTGTGTCCTCATGTGTTAAGTAGCTGTGACCTTTTGTCTAGTGTCCCTCCCTGGTGGTCACACTGGGCAGCACTCATTGAAATCTCTGCTCTTACCTTACCCCTGATTTCCCCCTTTGGGTATCCAATGTTACACCTGACCAGCAAATCTGGCAGTTCAGTGGGCAGCTCTCCTCACTCCAAGTTCTGGGTTCAAGTCCCGCAAAGGAGACTTGACGACATGTTCTAGGCCGACATTCCCACCGCAGTACAGAGGGTGTGCTGCGCTGTTAACAGTGATGTCTTTCCAATGCGAACCTAAACATAGGCCTCAGGCGGACATTAAAGGGACCACTGGCATTATTTTGAAGAAGTGAAAACTGGAAGAGTCTTCCCCTCCCCACGATATCCTGCCAACTATTTATCCCCCAACTGACATGATTAAAGCAGCTAATCTTGTAATTCTCTCATTGTCTGTGGGATCATGCTGTGCAGAAAATTGATTCCTACAGGGGTACGGTGAGGACATGTCAAAAAATCCCTTTCTTGGCTGCGATGTTCTAGGGTCCTGAAATACACCAAATAATGCAAGACCTTTAATTTAACGACAGAATCGTCCAGTGCTCCCATGCACATACCTTTGTCTCGATGAGTAAATGGACCACCTACAAAACCCGAGGGATGATTTTAACCCTCCACCTAACGGAAAGGGCTGCAGTGATTTATCTCCTATGACCACAGTGCTTCACTGTGAATTGCATCTTAATCCTGCTCTTTTTGAGTAGGCAACTGTCAGAAGTCAATGGGTCTTCCTTTAAATAGGCAGAGAGGACTCTGAAGATTTTTCTGGGGCCTAACTGTTAATCTAACCCAAGGCCTGCACAGCGTGTCCTTTGTGCAGGAAAATATGGGGTAGCCGGATGGGATGGCTCCCCGATTCTGTCCCGCTGCCGGAGAATTTACTCAGTGGCAGTCTGCGAGGTGGGTCCAAGGAGGCAGCTCAGCCAGTGCGCATTCTAGCTCAAACTTCCAGGAAGCCGCCTCCGCACTGGGCATCTCTGCCAACCAATTAGTAATGGCTGGCTGGTTCCCGAGGCCCAATAAGAGGACTTTGAAAGGACTGCAGTCAAACTCTGAGAGGTAGAAGCTGTTCAGGCAGCAGGGCGAGTGAAAGAGTACCTCAAAATGGAGGGCAAAATCCCTCTTCGGCCTGTCCTGCCTGTGGCCCCGTTCACTGGGGCATGGATTCCCCAGCTCAACCAGCCTATTTCAGGGAGGCCGCCTCCAGGCAACAAGAGGGGGACGGCTGCTCCGATGCTGAGAAGATCCCGGCAGAGAATTTGCTGGCTCCTCTAATTGCTATATTATTGGCCATGCCTACTACTGCTACACAGACAGCTGCTTCAATTCTTCTCCCATCTCAAGATCCACTGATCTGACATGCAAACCTGCAAGGTTCAAACCCGCTGCTGTGGGAATGGGAAGATTCCGCACATTGTTTCACGAAACCTAATGGCACTAACATACATAGAGAGAGCAATAAAACAAGCAATTTAAAAAGCATGAGATCAACAAATCAGAAAATGGCCGTGAGACAGGGGTCTGACTGTCAGGCCTGTCTGTGTTCCAATCCCATATTGAGAAGCCAGCTGTTTTATACAGTGGCTTTTTAATTAAATGTCTAAGATTGGAGAAGTTCCCCTCTAATCTGATAGTTGCATGAAAATAAAGATGTTCAGATGGTCACAATCAGTTGGAATTGTAGTATTTAATCTCTTCCTGTAAGCAGCACATCTGGCCACTCCATTGAGCAAAACCTCAGACTCTGTGATATTGCTTTTCCTGACAGAGTATGCCTTTACTAGAACAATCATTATCCTCGAGCAAATCAGTGAACATAAATCTCTATATATCCTCACTTCAGGATTGGCAGGCACCATGCTGAATGAAGTTACTGTTGGCGTTAGTGAAAGGGTGAAATAAGCTCGGGTAACTGGCAAGCTTTGGCTGTATTTAATGAACGCACTGACCTCTTTATTTTCAGCAAAGTAAGCTTGGAGATAGTTTAAGAATATAACGTGCTGACTGAGGTAGTGTGGATTGGGGAGGGGTGAGTGAGTTTTGTCTCCTCCCCATTGGCAGTTTTGTGATGCTCGTGCATTAACCCTTACAATACTGCAGACAATGTTATTTATCCAGGCCATGATGTACCCTCAGCAGCGGAGCATATGCATACCTTTACAACGAATCTCATCATATTACATAGAAACATACAGAGAAAATAGAAGCAGGAAGAGGCCATTGAGCCCTTTGAGCCTGCTTCGCCGTTCATTATGATCATGGCTGATCATCAAGTTCAATACCCTGATCCCGTCTTCCCCCCATATCACTTGATCCCTTTGGCCCCAAGAGCTATATCTAATTCCTTCTTGAAATTACACAATGTTTTGGCCTTGACTACTTTCTGTGGTAGTGAATTCCACAGATTCATCCCTCTCTGGGTGAAGAAATTTCTCCTCACCTCAGTCCTAAAAGGTTTACCCCTTATCCTCAAACTATGATCCCTAGTTCTGGACTACCCCATCATCGGGAACATTCTTTCTGAATCTATCCTCTCTAATCCTGTTAGAATTTTAAAGGTTTTTATGAGATCCCCTCTCCCCCTTCTAAACTCCAATGAATATAATTCAAACTGACTTAGTTTCTCCTCTTATGACAGTTCTGCCATCCCAGGAATCAGCCTGGTAAACCTTCGCTGCACTCCCTCCATAGCAAGGACATCCTTCCTCAGATAAGGGCACTAAAACTGCATAAAATACTCCAGGTGTGGCCTCATCAATGCCCGATACAATTGCAGTAAACCATCCGAATCCAATACTCAAATCCTCTTGCTATGAAAGCCAACATACCATTTTGCCTTCTTTACTGCCTGCTGCACCTGTGTGCTTACTTTCAGCGACTGATGCTCGAGGACACCAAGGTTTCGCTGAGTATCCACCTCTCTCAAATTACACACATTCAAATGATAATCTGCTTTCCTATTTTTGCTCCCAAAGCGGATAACCTCACATTCATCCACGATTCCCGCCCCCGCCGAATCTCTAGAGCCGGAGAATTCGGCGGCCGGCGGTGGCGGGATTCACGCCCCCCCCCCCCCCCCCCCCCCCCCGCGATTCTCCGACCCGGCGGGGTTTCGGAGAATCCCGCCCACTATCTGCAATTCCATGCACTTTGACTTTACATGGTAATCTGCTATGTCTACTGAAGTCTTCTGAAAGTCTAAATAATTCACTTCCACCAATTCTCCCTGGTCAACTCTACTAGTTAGATCTTCAAAGAATTCTAGTAGATTTGCCAAGCATGATTCCACTTTCGTAAATCCATGCTGACTTTGTCTGATTATACCACTGCTTTCCAAATGCTGTGCTATGAAATCCTTGATAATGGAGTCTAGCAACTTCCCTATTACCAACATTAGGCTCACTGGTCTATAGTTCCCTGTTTTCTCTCTACACCCCTTTTTGAATAGCAGGGTTATATTAGCTACAGATTCCAATCTGTAGGAATCATTCCAGCGCCCAAAGAATTTTGGAAAATGACCCTAATGGATCTACTATTTCATGGGCACTTCTTTAAATACTCTGGGATGAAGATTATTAGTCCCTGGGGATATATCCACCTTCAATCCCATTGATCTCGGGTGAGATTCTCCGGTTGCCAGGCAGATGTGGCTGGAGAATCCTGCCCTATCATTTATTGGCCCGGAGGTTCTTGGAACACATGGAAGGTACTATTTAGCTGTAAGCCGTTATTTATTTTCTACCTTTACCAAGCTTATCCTGACTGCTACTTTGGATGGAATGCATCTGATGCAGGTTCTGAAGAGTTCAAGCAAAGCTCAAACATAAAGACATCTTTCAATCTGCTTTAGTGGGGCCAGGAGCCTGAATGATTTGGGTGCCTGCTACACCAGGCCACTCACACACCCCAGAACAGAGACCACCCCCTCCCCATAGCACCCAGTGCTGCACCCAATGGGTAGCCTTATGCAGCTAGAATTCTAGCTGTACCCCATTGCGGGTCTTTTAAAGAGACCAGGCTCTCAAAATGTCAGGACCACCAGGTGACTGGCGGTAACTTCTCCTTGCTTGTCACTCTCCACTGGCTTTCACTTCCAGTTCGACAAGCCCCATCATGAAGATCTCTGCTCTGCCCGATGGTCTCAGCAGGTAGCCATTTTGGACTGAGATGAGGAAATCTCTTTTCACAGTGGGGGAGGGGTGTGTGGTTGAGAATCTTTGGAATTATCTATCCTGAGGGAGTTGTGGATGTTCCATCATTAAATATATTAATGTCTCAGGTTGATAGATCGTTGGTCTCTGAAGAAATCCAAGGATATGGGGAACGGGCAGGAAAGTGGAGTCGAGGCAGGAGATAAACCATGATCTTATAGAAGGGCGGAACAGGCTCAAAGGGATGAATAGCCTCCTCCTCCTATTTCTTAATGATCAGATCATTTAAACATGTGGTCATAAAGATTTCATTGGACTAGTGTCTGGAGTCTTTGTTAGCCCTTGTAACCAGGTTGACTTGACTAACTAGTATTACAGCATCTAATTAGTGGAGATGTCAGACGGGCCTTCACAATAATTCTTTCAGTAGGGATGAATTGGATATACAGCTGTGGAACTGAACTCCAAAGTCTCTGTATTTCCTAAAAATAGCAATACTCTAACAGCCAATTAAAATCGTCAGAATTATTTGGATCAGCAAATGGTCTCTTTCATTGCTCACAAGTTCAGAGTTGGAAATCTTTATTAATAGCTCTGCTGAGGTCTCTGAGGAGCAAACAAATGAGCAATTTCCTTTTCCTTTTGGCAATACTTATGAATGTGTTCACCTGTTCCATTGGTCATCGTTTGCTTTACAGAGTTCTTCTGTTTTCTCTGTTTTCTAAATTCTCTGCTCTATCAAGCTGTAAATTACTGTTTCTCTCATAATTTTTATCTTGTGGCTAGATTTCTGAAGTAATTTGTTGATCTATTCTGATGTGATGGCTATCCTCCAGCTGTCAACCCTCCAGCTCTGTGGCCTCTGCGTTCTTCAAATTCTGGCCGCTTGTCCAACCCCCATTTTCACCTGTGATGGCTGTTTCTTCAGCTGCCTTAAGCCTAAACTCTGAAGTTCCTGCTCTCAACCTTCCTGCCTTTCTATCTTGCACATCAATCCACTTGCAAACTCTACCCAGGGATAATCTGATGTTCAGGTGAGGTTGCGGGGAGGGGAGATAGTTGCTGGTGAGATGTTAACAGTGGAAGAGGGGGGTGGGGGCGGTGGGGAAAGGGGGTTCTGCTGTGGCCTGCAGCCACACAACCCACTCCAATTCTGATGCTTCCGGTTCGGACCGCACCATACACAGCCCAAGGACAGTCCCAAATAGACACCCATGAACCTTGATACACCTGATGCAGATAGAAACAACACCCACAGTAAAAAAACAGGGACAGAAAAAAGCCAGGACAAAACCTGGAAAAGTCTGACCCGGGATGTGGGAATAGGAGGCTAAATTACAGGATGCTCCGTGAAAATCTGATTGGCCACTTTAATCCAGCTGTAGGACAAAGTTATTGATCATCCATCCTAATGTCCTCTGGGTTACACTGTGTCTTTTTCTTCTTGTCTTCCACACATTAAAGGCACTATATTAATCCAAGTTGTTGATGATCAACTAGTGCAAAATGGCAAATTAGAAATTGGGACTAATGAAGTCAGATATCCAGATTTACGTGGTTAACCTGGAAAGTGACTGAGACAGGCAGCTAACCTGGATTTTTGAAAGGATGGAGAAATCTTGTTATAAATATCTAATTTCGCTATTCATATGTTTTATAGAGCTGTGTTGGTTTTGGGAATAAAATTTTTTAAAGGATGGTCCAGGTTTACTTAAAGGAGTTAGAGTCAAGAGGTGTGAAACTAACAACACATGATCCTGTCAGGTTTGTAATGCAGCCAGACAGCCCGGCAGGATTGCAGTTCTAGCAATTCAAGTGACAGGCAATGACCATCACCAACAAGAAAGAATCCCACCACCTCCCCTTGACATTCAGTGGCATTACCATTGCTGAATCTCCCACTATCAACATCCTGGGAGTTGCCATTGAGTAGAAACTGAACTGGACCAGCCATTTAAATACTGTGTCTATGAGCAGACCAGAACATAGAACATAGAACATGCAGTGCAGAAGGAGGCCATTCGGCCCATCAAGTCTGCACCGATTGTGGTGAATGTAATATATGTTAATATATATGTTAATTCACACTGTTGTTGTAAGCGCAGTAGCGCTGTCCTACCACTAGGGGGAGTAGCGCTGGGAGCACTTAGGAACTTGTACTGGGCTCCACCCTTGGTTCCGCCCACGACTACTCCTCCTAGTGCAGCTATATAAATACCCGTGTCGAGAGTCAGCCTGGGTCACTACGAGTTCATCGACAGGTAACAGGCTGGCTCTGAAGTAAGTCAATTAAAGCCTAGATTCACATCGGAAACACGTGTCTGGTGAATTGATGGTTCCATCACCGATCCACTTAAACCCTCACTTCCACTCTATCCCCGTAACCCAATAACCCCTCCTAACCCTTTTGGACACTAAGGGCAATTTAGCATGGCCAATCCACCTAACCTGCACGTCTTTGGACTGTGGGAGGAAACCGGAGCACCCGGAAGAAACCCACGCAGACACGGGGAGAACGTGCAGACTCCACACAGACAGTGAACCAGCGGGGAATCAAACCTGGGACCTTGGCGCTGTGAAGCCACAGTACCAACCACTGTGCTACCATGCCACCCAGAAGTAGGGGATTCTGTGGTTGGTAACTCATCTCCTGACTTCCCAAAGCTTGTTCACAAGTCAGGAGTGTAATGGAATACTCTCCACTTGCCTGGATGAGTGCAGCACTAACAACACTCAAGAAGCTCCACACCATCCAGGACTAATGGGCTAGTTTGATTGGCACCCCATCCACCACCTTCAATATTCACTCCCTCCAACATTGACGCAGAATGGCACCAGTGCGTACCACCTACAAGATGCATTGCATGGAACTAATTGGCTGGGTTGGATTTGTTCTGTTTTTTTGTGTACAGGACATACGGGGGCAATTTTCTATATTGCCGGGGAGATGCCGATGTTGGCGAGGGGCAGAGCTAGTTCTGGAACTTAAGTCTTCAGTACTATTGCTGGAATATTGTCAGGGCCCATATCCTTAGCAGTATCCAGTGCCTTCAGCCATTTCTTGATCTGTGAAAATATCACATGGAGTGAATTGAATTGGCTGGTGTCTGGCATTGTTGATGCTGAGGACCTCAGGATAAAGCTGAGATAGATCATCCACTCAGCATTTCTGCTGAAGATTGATGTGAATGATTTGGCCTTGTCATTTGCAATGATGTGTTGGACTCCTCCATCATTGAGGATGGGGATATTTGTGGAGCCTCCTCCTCCAGTTAATTGTTTAATTGTCCATCACCATTCACGACTGGATGCGGCAGAACTGCGGAGGTAAATCTGATCTGTTGGTT
The DNA here is from genome assembly GCF_902713615.1 of Scyliorhinus canicula. Taxonomy (NCBI): domain Eukaryota; kingdom Metazoa; phylum Chordata; class Chondrichthyes; order Carcharhiniformes; family Scyliorhinidae; genus Scyliorhinus; species Scyliorhinus canicula. Next base: position 113,108,134 of record NC_052152.1, read on the forward strand.
GTGGGATTGCTCAGCTGTGTCTATTACTTGCTGCTTATGCTGTTTGGCTTGCAAGTAGTCCTGAGTTGTAGCTTCACCAGGTTGACACCTTGGGCACAATTCTTCCCTCGGGCCCCCCTCGGTGCAAGAACCCCCCCTCCTCCTCCCACAGGCCACCCCCCCAATCGGCGAGCGGTGATTCTCCCAGCGGCCAGCCGTGAATCTCACCGCGCCAGTTTGGGGAGGGGTGGGAGAATCACGTGCGGGTGCCGGGGCGGCGTGGCGGGACTCGCTAGGCGCCCCGCCGATTCTCCCACCCGGCGTGGGGGGGGGGGGAGAATTCCACCCTTTAGTTTTAGGTCTGCCTGGTGCTGTTCCTGGCATGTTCTCCTGCACTATTCATTGAACCATTTAATTAAATTTAATTTCATTGTAATCTTCATTCTCACTCCCTGAGCTATTTATTCAGTTCCTATTTGATTGATTTAATCCAGCTGTTTTGGCTGAGAGTATATATTTTTTCACCACCCTTAATTGGAGAAAGATTGTTTCTAATTTCAGTCTATTCACTTTAACGTGATGTTGTCGAGCCCAGTGCACAATTCAGGTTATAAACTGTTATAACCCTGATGGGAATGACCTGATAAATCTCTCCGTGAGCTTCGTAGAGGACAAGCTCCCCCACTGAGGGGAGGGGAGAGGCCCTTTAGCGGGCTTGTTAATTCATTGCCATTAAAGCCAGCCCAGGTAGGAGCCGAGCTGCAGAATAGTCCCGACTGGGGCTTGGACTGTTACTTACAAAAACTTTCCTTTTGGAAATAGACCATTTTTCAAATCCCCATTCCGGACTCCTCATTGATTACTAAACGGATCTAAATATTCCATTGCATTGTGCCCACATCACTGGTATAAAATGGGTACCTGAGTGTGGAATGAGGGTGTTAACCTCCTGCCATATTGGATCAGAGATATCCAGTGCATGTCCTGCAAGGAGTTAGAAAGCTCAAAATATGGCGGGATTCTCCAGTCCCCCAGCCGCGTGTATCTCAGTGGTACACTCTATGCTGGCGGTGGAATTCTATACTCCCGCCGCCTGTCAATGGGATTTCCCATTGAAGCCACCGCATACCGCTGGGCCCACGGGTGGGTATGCTCTGCCGGCAGGAAAGAACAACGGCTGGAGAACTCCGGCCATAATATTCATATTCGCGTCCCATGGTTGTGATAGGATCTCTTTGTGATATTGGTCTATCCCACCATCTGATTCATTGCGTAAAAAAGCGGCCCAGCAAATTTAAATAAAGTTTTATTTGAAATAAATTTTGAATACCGAATTTTTAAAATCCAATTTACAGAGCAATTTAGTGTGGCTAATCCGCCTACTCGGCACATCTTTTTGGGTTGTGGGGTGAGACCCACACAGACGTGGGAAAGATGTGTAAACTCCACATGGACAGTGACCCGGTGCCGGGATCGAACCTGGGTCCTCAGTGCCTTGAGGCAGCAGTGCTAACCAATGTGCGACCCTGCCACTCTCAGCCCAGCAAATCATGGCACCATCAGTCAGCAAGAACCCTACCTAATGTAAAATAAAGGATTGCTTCACCTCAGAATGCTTAATGGCTGCTTTGTCAGTTACGGCTGCTAATCAACTTTGGAGCCACTCTTTGGTTCCCTCGTTTTTCCATTCCACAACTAGATTTGAATGACTGGAAACACCTCTCTTGTCAATAAGAAGCCGCTTTTGTCAGTTTTGCAAACTTTGATTTCAGTCATTGACAATCTGGTCAGGCTAACCTTTGGGGCTGAAGGAGGAGGAGGGAGAGTACTGTGGGGGAGGAGGTTAAGCAGGCCTGACCTACAACGGGTCTTCAGGGAGCATTTCCCATTCCTTAACCTCTCCAAGGAGAAATGTGTGGCGTTTCTGTGTTTCACCAAGAAGGTTATCAATGACCTGGCTCACCTGTTGCAGACACAGCTCAAACCTCACACCAACAAATGGACAATGCTGCCTGTGGCTGTCATGTGCATCATGTCCCTTAACATTTATGTAATGGGACCAGTGCTATATCATAGTTCACTGTACTGCTGTACAAGGAAAGATACTGAAGGTCTTTACACCAGGAGGGACAATAATATTTCCTTCTTCAAGGTGAAGCAGAATGGGACAGATCACCTGGAAGTACATTGCATTTCAACAGAAAGTAAATCTGCTCACTCAATGTTTGGTGAACATAAACAATAATAAGGCCTGTGTCCAGTTTCCTGGCTACACTCAATCATCCTGCACCGCTCCTCTGTCCCACCTTTGTGATATGGTTGGATTAGATTGGATTGTGCTTGATTCTATTGGATTGCATTAGATTGGAGTGATATGATTGCACTGGATTGAATTTGATTTGGCTTAAACTGTGTTGACATGGTCAACTACATTGGATTAGATGTCATAGGATTGGATTGTACTGATATATCTAATTGGGTTGGAGGTTGTGAGGACGGCAGTGGGGCTAGGTAGGGTGAACTTTCAAAGGGTTGGTGCAGACTCGATGGGGCGAATGGCTTCCTTCTGCACTGTAGGGATTCTATGGATTGGAAATGAATTTGATTTAATCTGCGGTGTACTGAATTGAATTGGATTGGATTGTAGAGGATCTGAATTGTGTTGGGCTGAGCAGATGGATGGTATGAATTGGATTAGATTTGAGTCAGACCTGCATGGACGACTTAGTTTGTTTAGACTGGATTTGGACTGGTAGACATTGATTTTTATAAATTTAGAGTATCCAATTATTTTTTTTTCCAATTAAGGGGCAATTTAGCATGGCCAACCCACCTATCCTGCACATCTTTTAGGTTGTTGGGGTAAGACCACACAAACACGGGGAGAATGTGCAAACTCTACACAGACAGTGATCCAGAGCCAGGATCGAACCTGGGACCTTGGCGCCGTGAGGCTGCAGTACTGACCACAGCACCACAGTGCTGCTCAACGACTGGTAGACATTATGGATTGGTTTTGATTTGATCACAGTAGATTGGATTGGAGTTGATTGATATGATTTCAACTGCACTGATATGGCAAGTGATTGGATGGTCTGCATTGTATTGCATTAGGATTGATGAGATTAGGATTGGACTGAACTGCTGAAACTGTGGATTTAATATAATCTTGGTCATCCCGATCTTTCCTCAGCCCTAAAACCTCTGAGATACCTGCAATCCTCTAATTCTGGTGATTTTAATCACTATTGTTGCCAGCTTGGTCCCTCAGGTATCTGTACTTTACACTCCAGAATTCGCTCCCTAAACCTCTCCACCTTTCTTTTCTCCTTGAAGATGTTCCTCAATACTTTCCTTTCACTTTGTATTTGCTCGCTGTCCTAATATCTCCCTCTGTGACTTGGTGTCAGATTTGTTTGATAACCCTCCTGTGAAATGTTTAGCAACATTTTGCTTTGCTGATGGCACTAGATAAATGCAAGTTGTTGTTGGATGGATTAGTTTGGACTGGATCAAACAGATGGGTTTTGATTCAATTGGTTACGGTTTGCAACTGTTTGGATTAGAGTCAATTTGATTTGGACGGACTTGGATTCTTACTAAACTGGTGGATTGGTTTGGAATAGATTAGATCTGGTTCGACTGGATTCGGCTAGATGTGATTTAGTTTGGTTTGAATTGGACTGATTGAGATTTTGGTTGGGTTTGATTTAGGTTCAATTGAATTTGACTGGGTTTGGACTGAACTGTACTTGTTTATTCCTGGAATGTGATTGGAATGTTAATAGATTATGCTTGGTGAATTGGACCAGGTGGCAACAGATTGGATTTTAGTTGGATTGTGAGATTGATTCGGAGGAGACTCAATTGGATGAAAATAAATTGGATTTATATTGACTTGAATGAAGCTGGTGCAATTGATTCAAGTTTGAACCATACAGAAGTTGTTTATTGGATTTGTTGTTGATTAAAGTAGACTGGATATTTTGATTTGGTAGGTTTAGTTTGGATTCTTCTTGGACTGGCTTATATTGGGTAGATTAATTTGTTTAGACTTCATTCAATTACATTGCAATCTATTTAATTTCCTTTGAATTGGAATTGGTTATCATTGGATTAAACTGGTGGATTCAAGGCAGGCTCTGGGTTGGTTGGTGGGCCCGTGTCGCCCACCACACTTCGTGTGGTGGAGGATTCGGGTGACTGTCTGAAGTCTGTCAGCCGCCCAGTGTCGGGAGCGGAGGGTGCTCATGAGGCTCTCTGCAGTGGGGTGCAGGGCTCACCTGTGCCTGACACTGTGCCGCCCCTCACCCCCTCTGGGGGACTACTGGAATCTGGCACATCATAATTGAAGGTTCTTTTGCATTTCTGCCTCCGTAGATAGTTCAGGCAGTGTCCTATTGGGCCCCCACCCCCCCTTCCCCTCTCTCCCCACCACCCCCCCTTCCTTTCCCTTCTGTTGGTATCTGGTCTCTCCAGAGGCGAGGGTATCTGGTCTCTCCAGTGCAAAGTTTAGTGTGTGTAGTGTTTGTTTTTTAGTACAACTGTGTTGTGAACTGTTTTAAGAATCAGAGTATCCTACTGCCCACTTCCCTGTACGTTGGTACTGAGGGGAGGGTACCCTGTTTCTCCAACACAAAATTAGTGTTTGTACCGTTTGGCCTTGTGTGTATATATATTTTTACTGTTTTAATAAAAAGATATGGATTCTCGTCAATGTGGTTTTGATTGGTGGTGTTAATAAGATTGGATTATTTGACTTGGTTTTAATAGATTGCATTTTATTCCTTTGGGGTTGGATGTGCATTTATTGGCTCTGCAATGAACTCAGCTGGTGAATTGGATTGGAATTGATTAGTTAGGAATGAATTAGAATATGTTCAGTGGGAAAGGACTGGATTGGCTGTTTTTTGATTTGGATTGGCCAATTTGATTCAATTGTCCACAGGGAATTGGTGAATTGGGTCAGAATGTGTATGGTTGGGATGAATAGGAGAGGGATTTGATTGTTTAAATGCAATTGGATTAGATTTGTGCTTTTTAAACAGGATCGTATTGTTATGCTATTGGATAACACTCCATGTGAAAAATGGCTGACGGCACTGCCACATGCTCTGAAGAAGTCAGAAGGACTCAAAATGTGAACAGTTTTTCCAGCATTTTTTTTTTGTTTTTGTTTCAGATTCCAGCATTGGCAATATTTTGCTTTTATTATTAAGAGCATACTGGATACTGCCACAGCTATGATCCCTGTCAGCTTCCTGGCTGTAGTACTGACTTGCGCTCCAGAACTTTCTGCTTCCCGAGGCAAGCTGTTCCAGAACATCTACAACACTGGCATCCACTCAGCAATATGGAAAATTGCCCAGATGTATTCTGTCCACAACAAAAACAGGACAAATCCAATCTGGCCAATTACTGCTGTTACGACACCCTGGGCTAGTGGGTGGTCAATTCCAGGCCCACTTGACCCAGGGTCACAACACAATTTAAATTAACAATTAATTCTTAGAAAATACCCAAAGTCTCTGGGTGCCCAATAACTACATTCACCAGGTTTGTAAATTGAAACAATTAATTTTCAATAACAATAAGTAGGCAAATACAACTACTTAACTGTTATCTAGTTCCTAACCCCCACTCCCACTCTTTAACTTGCTCTGACCCTCTATATAAGCACTGACAAAGAGATAGGGGAAAGAATGGTGTAAAGGAAAATAGCACAAAAAGGATAAGCGTCTGTTTCAGTTGGTTTTCTTCCAGTACACCTTTGTACAATCCAGGCCTTCAGTCAGTTGGAGGTTTTATTGCTTTCGGTCTGTAATGGTTTTCACTGCAGATTCATCAATTTCTCAAAATTTCTCGGCAAGTTCAGGCAACTCTCTCAGCGTCCAGGACCCAACTGATGTTTCCTGGGTCACAAAACCATCCCACACAGGTAAGGCCCAATCATCGCCTGTCGCCAGACAGAATACGGCCTTTGGCCAATTCATTGGCTACCAGCCAACAAAACAAACCAAATCTCTCCAATCTCACGGGTGCCAGAAAGTGGATTTTTCTGTTCAAAAGCTAAACCTCTATAACACAGTGTACTATTTTGCAACTTTTGAGTTTGTCACTTCCTTTACTCAACTTAAAGGTAAATGTCCATTAAATATCCATGGATCAAAATGGTGACAACCAAGTAAAAGAAATGGGCAATAAGGGAATCAATCAGGAAGGGCCCTTGCACTGCCCCACCAGCCAACTCCAGCAACACACAATGGAAGGTGTCATCAGCAGTGTTTTCATGTGACACTTAACAGAACAATAACTTACTCGTTGATGCTCCGTTTTTGTTCCCCCAGGATCACTCACTTTGGGTTCAGTCAGGGTCATAGAATCATAGAATTTACAATGCAGAAGGACGCCATTCCAGCCCTTGGAAAGAGCACCCTACCTAAGCACACGCCTCCACACTATCCCCGTAACCCAATAACCCCATCTAACCTTTTTGGACACTTGAGGGCAATTTAGCATAGCCAATCCACCTAACTGGCACACCTTTGGACTGTGGGTGGAAACTGAAGCACCCGGAGGAAACTCAGGGAGAACGTGCAGACTCCACACAGTCAGTGACCCAAGCTGGGAATTGAACCTGGAATCCTGGAGGTTCGATTCCCAGCTTGGGTTCCATAGTTCCTGACCTTATTCCAGCCTTGGTCCAAACATGGACACGAGCTAATGCCAGAGGTGAGCGTGGCTGCCCTTGGCATCAATTCAACATTTGAATGATCATGGTATCAAGGAGACAGTGTTGTAGCAGAAATTTCACTGGACTGGTAAACTAGAGGCCCTGGCTCATGCTCTGACAGTTATGTCCTTTAGGGCTCAGTCAGTAGTGTTGTTATTGAGCTACTCTTGGTGTTGGACTTGAGTCCCCCACCCAGGGAACATTCTGTGTCTTTGCCATCCTCAGTGCTTCTTCCAATTGATGTTCAACATGGAGCTGATTCATCAGCAGCTGAGGGGGTGATGTGGGGTCAGTGGCAATCAACAGAAGGTTTCCTTGCTCATCCTTGGCCTGGTCTACATATTACTCCAGACGCACACCAACATGGTTGACTCCTACATGCCCTGGCAAGCCACCCCGGTCAAAGACAAATAGGGATGGGCAACAAATGCTGGCCCCGCCAGCGATGCCCACACCTTGAAAATATAAAGGAAGGAAAAGGAGTTGGAGCCAAATTTAAGTCAGTGGGAATCTGGGGTGAGGGGGAACTTTATCAGGTCAAACATGGGCAATGAAATCTTCCGCTGATTACCACCTATCATACCCCACCACTTCAGTTCATGAATCAGTACTCTACCATGCTGAACACAAATTTGTAGAAGCACCGAGGGTGGTAAGGGCAAGAATGGACTCTGTGTGGGGAATTCAATGTCCATCACTAAGAGTTGCTCAGTAGCACCACAACTGATCGAATTGATTGAGTCCGAGGATATAGCTGCTAGGCTGGGTCTGCAACAGCTGCTGAGGGAACCAATGAGGCAAGACACTGCCTTACCAATCTACCTGTTGTAGATGGATCTGTCCATGGCAGTATTGGTAAGTGTGATCACCTTACACCAGTCATTTTCAAACCCAACTCGTAACCTGCAGGTCATGGGCGGGTTGTAGGAAGGGTCGCGGGGTCATGCGTAGCGGCGTTCCCGCTTGCAGAAAGATGATTGGCTTTTAAAAACCATTGGCGTGATCGACTTTCAGAATGCTGGCCATTCTGTGCATGCCTGCCCCTCAGCAGTGTGCAGGCACGGAGCCCAGCGGGGCAGAACGCCTGCTCCTGATGTCAGCATGCTGACCCAGAAGCATTTTAAAAAATAATCGCTTAAGTTTACCTACCTGGAGCGGTTGCTAAGATCAGGTTACACGCCCGAATGCTGACGTCACGTGTTCTGGGCGCAAGAGAGATTCCTCCATTTTGTAGCTGCCAACAGTGCTGGTGTGAACTCCAGGGCCTCTGGTGAACAACCCATGAAGAAGGAACTGAAAAACAGGAACAAAGCAGCAGAAAGATGATTACTTGAGGTCTGAGTTATTAATTGTGTCACTGCAAAGCAGGATTCAATGTTCATGTATGTTATATGCAGGGAAGTACTGGCAAATTAAAGATTTAAACCCTCAAAACTTCAAAGGCATTATAAGATTAAGCATGGTGAGTTCGAGGACAAACCTCTTGATTTTGTTTCAACGGATGCAGCGAGATCTTAACTCATCAGCTGAAGTCCTTAGCAGAAATGTAAGATTGCATGACAAATCAATTGAGATTGTGGGGACCAAGCAGGCTCACCTGTCATATTAAAAGTAAACAAAAGTGGTGGGTCGCGAACTTCGGGAAGCGAAGATTCGCTGGCGGGGATCCCGAAGGATGGCAGTTGGTAAACGTTTTGAGGCCAGTTGGTAAAAAAGGGTCCCTGGAAACAAATTTTGAAAAACACTACCTTACTCCTCGGGGATGAAGTCTCATCTTCACACTGAGAACATCCTCCGCCATGTTGTTTGGCACTACCACTACACTAAATAGGAAAGGTTTTGCCCAGATCTGGCAACTCAAGGCTGGGCATCTATGAGATGCTGTGGGCCATCAGCAGCAGCAGAATTGTACTCTATCACAATCTGTAACCAGTAACCTCATGGCCCAGCATATCTCCCACTGTATCATTATCATCAAACCAGGGGATCAACCCTGGTTCAATGAAGTGTACAGGAGGGCATGCTAGGAGCAGTACCAGGCATACCGAAAAATAAGGTGTAAACCTGGTGAAATGACAGCACAGAAGTACTGCAGGCCAAACAACGTAAGCAGCAAGCGACAGATGAAGGTAAGCGACCCCACAATCATCAGATTAGAACTAAGGGCCAAGATTCTCCCCTACCCGGTGGGACGGGGGGTCCTGGCGTTTTGGGGTGGCGTGAACCACTCCGGCGTCGGGCCGCCTCAAAGGTGCGGAAGTCTCCGCCTTTGGCGCCACGCCAGCCGGGGCCGAAAGGACTTCGCCGGCCGACATAAGTCCACGCATTTGCCGGAGCGTTAGCGGCAGCTGACGTCATACCGGCGCATGCGCAGGGGAGGGGGTCTCTTCCGCCTCCGCCATGGTGAAGATCATGGCAAAGGCGGAACAAAAAAAGTGCCCCCACGGCACAGGCCCGCCTGCTGATCGGTGGGCCAAGATCGCGGGATAGGCCACCGTGGGGTCACCCCCAGGGGTCAGATCGCCCCGCGCCCCCCCAGGACCCAGGCGCCCGCCCGCGCCACCTGCTCCCGCCGATAAGGTTTAATCCACGCCGGCAGGAGAGGCTTGTCAGCGGCGGGACTTCGGCCCATTGTGGGCCAGAGAATCGCCGTGGGGTCCCGTCGACCGGTATGGCGCGATTCCCGCCCCCGCCGAATCTCAAGTGGCGGAGAATTCGGGACACGGCGAGGGCGGGATTGACGCCGGCCCCGGGCGATTCTCCAACCCAGCGGGGGGTTCGGAGAATCCTGCCCAAGCTCTGCAGTCCTGCCACATCCAGTCATGAATGGTGCCGGATAATTAAACATCTCACAGGTGGTGGGGACTCCCCATCCTCAATGATGGGGGAGCCCAGCACATTGGTGTAAAAGGTAAAGCTTAAGTATTTACAACCACCTTCAGCCAGAAATGCTGAGTGATTATCCATCTCCTCCGGAGGCCGCTAGCATCATAGGTGTCCTCAGTCAATTCGATTCATGCCATGTGATATCAAGAAATGGCTGAAGGCACTGGATAGTGCAAAGACTATGGGCCCTGATAATATTCTGGTAATAGTACTTGTGCTCCTGAACTTGCTGTGTCCCCCGCCAAGCTGTTCCATCGATAACACTGGCATCTATCTGACAATGTAGAGAATTGCCCAGGTGTGTCCTGTACACAAAAAGGAGAACAAATCCAACCTGACCAATTACTGCCCTATCAGTCATCAGTAAAGTGATGGGAAGGACCGTTGACAGTAGAGCACTTGCTTAGCAATAAAAGCTAAGCCACCATAGTCCCAGATAACCCTAGGTTCTTTTCTCCTTTTTGAGGGGGAGAGTTGACTAGTGGAGATTTAATTTACGGTGGTAATTTAACCTGCAGGCCACCGTACCTCAGGCAAGGGGGTCTTTGTGAATAACCTCAGCCAGTACAGGAATTGGACCCGTTCTGTTGGTCTCTCCCTGCATCACAAACCAGCTGTCCAGCCAACTGAGCTAAATAACCTGATCAATAACTTTGGGTTTGTGTTCCACCAGGAAATTCATCTCCTGACCTCATTGCAGCCTTGATCCAAACATGGATAAAAAGAGCTGAACACTAAAGATATGAAGTGAGAGTAATTGCCCTTGACGTCAAGGCAGCACATGCACTGCATCCATGAGCGCTAACAAAACTGGAGTCAATGGTATCAGGGGAAATCTCTCCACTGGTCGGAGTCATCTAGCACAAAGGTAGATCTTGTTGGAAGTCAATCATCTCAGTTGCAGCACATGCTTAGCAATAAGCTGCTCACTGATGCTCAGATAGGATTTCCCCAGGGACACTCAGCTCCTGATTGCTTTCCAGCCTTGGTTCACACGTGGACAAGAGCTGAACTCGAGTGCAGTTAGAGTGATTGCCCTTGATATCCAGGTTGTGTTTGACTGAGTATGGCTAGAAAAACTGGAGTCAATGGGAAGCAGAGGGGGGAAACTCTCCACCGCTGGAGCCATACCTGGCACAAAAAAATGATTGTGGTGATTGGAGGCCAGCCATCCCGGGACATCACTGCAGGAATTCCTCAGGGTATTGCTAAGCATATTGATGACCCTTCCCTGTCACTTTACTGATGAAGGCGAGTAGTCTGATGTGGCGGTAATTGACTTGGTTGGATTTGTCCTGTTTCTTGTGTTGAAGTTGTTGGAGAGCTGGAAAACATAACTAGAAGCATGGTAGACATTTTAAAGCACCGAATAAAATCTGTTACATAGATAGAAATTAGTGTCATCTCTGCATGGCTCTAAGGTGCAAAATATACACCATAATGGAAGAGTGTAAACACTAACAGGCTGACTGTACATTATCTTTGGAAGAAGCAGTGAAAGTGACTGTCTTATTCTGTGCTTTCAAAACATATTTAAAGCTAATTTAAATTTCTATCGCTTTTGTGAAGCAAGGGAAGATTTGTCAGTGCTGAGAAATGCCCTATTTTTAAAAGACGTTAGGCGGGATTCTCTGCGAAACACGATTGGACAGAGAATTGTGCGTGAGGTGAAATTCGTGCCGGCGCCAGGCGCCCAACAGCAAGGGTGGGCATAGGGATGTGGGAGGAAGGGGGTGAAGGGAAACATGTAGGGGCTGCAGTGCAGACCAGAGTCACACTATAACCTGGTTGGGCACAGGGTTATGCACCATGCTAACATGTCTCTCTTTCACCTGTTGCAGACAATGGACTTTGGAATTCAACCAGGAATGGTGGCCTTCAACCTAGCTGCCGCAGTCCTGGGGGATGCACATGGGGCTGTACGAGAAGGAGCTGCTCAGGGAGGACCCTGCAACAGCGGAGTCTGTACCAGAGGAACAGAGCCAGCCGGTGAGAATGGAGTGCTGGCCGTCAACAGGCCGAGAAGGAGGAGGTGTATCAGGCCTTGTGTGTATCAGCAGCGCCTGTCATTTGAGAATCTGCCGGACTTGACATGCCGTTGAAGACTCCGGCTGAGCATGGGGACTGTACGGAATATCTATTGGATCATGGCATACCTGGAATCGCTGGGGTATGGGGGAAGGACACCTGCTCCCAGTGGCCGTCGAGGTGATGGTTGTCCTGACCTTTTGCACCACTGTATCTTTCCAGGCACCGCGTGGGAACCCGTCTGGGATCTTCCAGACCTCGGTGCACAGATGCATCCGCGTCATCACAGGTCCTATATGCCCAGTCGGCGCAATACATCAACTTCAATGTGGACCGAGTGATGTACCATCAATTGGACTCGAGACACAATTAAGATCCAAACTGTGGTTAATCAGCTAGTTGTTAGCCCGGTGGTCGACTACAGAGAAAGGCCGACCGCCGGGAACTCTGGGTACTTATATCCCACCTCGGAGGTGGGGTCTACTTGCCACTCGACCAATTGGTGAGCAGTCACATGACTAGTCCCAGCCAATCAGATGAGAGGCACATGATCAGCCAGAGCCAATGGGAAACCCATGCTCTGCGCCAATGGCAGTGCTCACATTCATACCACCACATTCACCCCTTGTGGAGAAAGAAGGCGGGGGGGGGTGTAAGTGGAGGGGAGGGGGGATCCGAGGACTGGTGGTATGAGCAGCGAAAATCGAGAAAGGTGGGCTGCCCACTGGCTCGTGGCAAAAAAAACAATACCACTACTACTACTACTTAAGGTGCAACAGAATAACAACAAAGTCCAAAATGTCCCATGGTCGCATCAGATGGACATGATCAGCCTGTCAGGTGCCCGTGGTGTTCTAGAGGACCGTCGCAGTGGAGCCGGTGACGTCGGCCCGATGGTCGTTCTTGCCTCCGGGAGCGTCGGTTGTAGATGTGTCTCATTACCCCGGGCCGGTGGTGGAGACGCTGTAATCGGGGGAGAGGGGGCATGTGCGCTGGGTCTTGGGGGTGCTGGGGAGAATTGGGGTTGGGGGGGGAGGTGTTGATGTAGGGGAGAAGGCTGCACGCCGACGGGTCCCAGGTCCCGAAGCGAGACCGTATCCTGCCAACCATCGGGATACTCCACATACGCATACTGCGGGTTGGCGTGGAGTAACTGGACTCGCTCAACCAATGGATCGGACTTGTGCACCCGCACATGCTTCCGGAGCAGGATGGGCCCAGGGGTGGCCAGCCAGGTCGGGAGAGGGGATCCTGAGGACGACTTCCTGGGGAAAACAAGAAGACGTTCATGAGGTGTTTGATTAGTGGTAGTACAGAGGAGATTGAGTGAAGGGCGTCGGGGATGACTTCTTGCCAACGGGGAATAGGGAGATCTCTGGACCATAGGGCCAGCAGGACGGTCTTCCAAATGGTGCCATTCTCCCGCTCGACCTGACCATTACCCCGGGGGTTATAACTGGTCGTCCTGCTAGAGGCTATGCCCCTGCTGAGCAGGAACTGACACAGTTCGTCACTCATAAAGGAGGACCCCCGGTCGCTGTGGATGTACGCGGGGTAACCGAACAGGGAGAAGATGGATAGGAGGGCCTTTATGACGGTTGTTGTGGTCACGTCGGGGAATGGCGAAAGGGAAGCGGGAGTATTCGTCGATAACACTCAAGAAATATGTGTTATGGTTGTTGGAGGTGTTGAAGTCTATACTGAGATGTTCAAAGGGGGGGGGATGCCTTGATCAGATGCGTTCGTTCGGGGCGGTAGAAGTGTGGTTTGCACTCGGCGCAGACGTGGCAGTCCCTGGTGACGGTCCTGACTTCCTCAACGGAGTAGGGCAGGTTGTGGGTCTTAATAAAATGGTAAAAACGGGTGACCCCTGGATGGCAGAGGTCCGTATGGAGGGAGCGGAGGCGGTCAATCTGCGCGCTGGCGCAGGTACCGCGGGATAGGGCATTGGAAGGCTCGTTGAGCTTCCCAGGACGATACAAGATATCGTACTTGTACGTAGACAACTCGATCTACCACCGCAAGATCTTGTCGTTCTTGATCTTGCCCCTCTGTGCATTGTCGTACATGAAAGCTACTGACCGTTGGTCTGTGAGGAGGGTAAACCTCCTGCAGGCCAGATAGTGCCTCCAGTATCGCACAGCTTCGACTATGGCCTTTGACGCCTTTTCCACCGAGGAATGGCGGATTTCGGAAGCTTGGAGGGTTTGTGAAAAGGCCACGGGTCTGCCCGCTTGGTTCAGGGTGGCCGCCAGAGCTACGTCCGACTCGTCGCTCTCAACCTGGAATGGGAGGGACTCATCGATAGCACGCATCGTGGCCTTTGCGATATCCGCTTTGATGCGGCTAAAGGCCTGGCGGGCCTCCATCAACAGGGGAAAGGAGGTGGACTGGATGAGGGGGCGGGCTTTGTCGGCGTAGTTGGGGACCCACTGGGCATAATATGAGAAGAAGCCCAGGCAGCGTTTGAGGGAGTTGGGGAGGGGGAGTTCCATCAGGGGGCGCATGCGTTCGGGATCGGGGCCTATCACTCCGTTACGCACTACGTAGCCAAGGATGGCTAGACGGTCGGTGCTAAACACGCAGTTATCCTTATTGTAAGTTAGGTTAAGGAGTTTTGCGGTTCGGAGGAATTTTTGGAGGTTGATGTCGTGGTCCTGCTGGTCGTGGCCGCAGATGGTGACATTATCGAGATACGGGAGGGTTGCCCGTAAACCGTGCTTGTCGACCAGTCGGTCCATCTCTCGTTGGAAGACCGAGACTCCATTTGTGACACCGAAGGGAACCCTGAGGAAGTGGTAGAGGCGCCCATCTGCCTCAAACGCGGTGTACTTTCGGTCACTCGCGTGGATGGGGAGCTGGTGGTAGGCGGACTTAAGTTCCACCGTGGAGAAGACTTTGTATTTCGCGATCCTGTTAACCTGGTCGGAAATACGGGGCAGAGGATACGCGTCCAGCTGTGTAAACCTGTTGCTGGTCTGACTGTAATCGATGACCATCCGGTTTTTCTCCCCAGTCTGAACTACCAGCACTTGGGCTCGCCAGGGACTGTTGCTGGCCTTGATAACTCCTTCCTGAAGGAGCCTCTGGACCTCGGACCCGATGAAGGTCCGGTCCTGGGCACTGTATCGTTTGCTCCTAGTGGCGACAGGTTTACAATCTGGTGTGATATTAGCAAACAAGGAAGGGGGGAATAGGGCCGCCGAATTGAAAGGTCAAGCTCTGCAGGTTGCACTGGAAATCCAGGCCCAAGAGTGCCGGGGCGCATAGACGGGGGAGCATGAGGAGTTTGAAGTTTTTGAAAACCCTCCCCTGGACCGTGAGGTCCGCTATGCAGCACCCGGTGATTTGGACGGAGTGGGAACCCGAGGCCAATTCAATCTTATGCTTAACTGGATGGATGGGGAGCGCGCAGCGTCTTACCGTGTCGGGGTGGACAAAACTTTCCGTGCTCCCGGAGTCCAGCAGGCATCTTGTTTTGTGTCCGTTGAGCTGGATCGTTGTCGTAGTCTTGGCGAGCGTGCGTGGTCGCGACTGGTCGAGTTTGATTGAAGCAAGTTGTGGTGAGAGTTCCTCGGTGGCAGAGTAATCGCTTGCAGGGCCTTCTGAGTTGATCCAAGATGGCGGCGCCCAGGACCCGCACTTGGAATCGGGGTCCCAAGATGGTGGCGCCCAGGACCCGCACGTGGAGCCGGGGCCCCAAGATGGCGGCGCCCATGGCCCGCACATGGCGTCCGGAGCCCAAGATGGCGGCGCCCGTGGGAACCTCGTGGCGGCTGGGGCAGTGTCAGCGGCGTCTGCGGACCGGTCGGGGCAGCTGGGAGCGAGGGTCAGGAGGACCGTGGGGCCGTTGCGGGTGCCGGGAGGCGGGCCGGAGAGGTTGGTGCGGGCGCTGGGCCCTAGGGGGACCTGGGGGGAGGGGGGGGCGATCCGCGGTCGCTGCGCGGAACAGCAGCGACCGACTTGGTCTGGCAGACCACCGCGTAGTGCCCCTTCTTCCTGCAGCTCTTGCACAGAATGGAGCGGGCCGGGCAGCGCGGGCGGGGGTGCTTGGAGAGACCACAAAAATAGCAACGGGGCCCCGTTAGTTTGTCGGAGCGACCCACGGTGCAGGCTTGAGGGGGTTCAGGGTCCACGGAGGACAGGGGTGGCGCATGCCATGAAGTCCAGGGGGTTGCTGCACGGCCGGGGGCGTATGCGCGGGCGTTCAGGTCGGCGACCTCCAGGGAGGTTGCAAGAGTCCGTGCCTCAGCTAGGCTGAGGGTGTTCTTCTCCAGCAATCGTTGGCGGATAGAAGGGGACTGCATGCCAGTGAATGAGCTGGCACAGCGGGCTAATTTTGGGGGGATGCCATTTACAGTAGCGAGGGATAGGTTTAGGTACTTGGGGATTCAGGTAGCGAGGGAATGGATGGGGCTCCATAAGTGGAACATAACGAAGCTGGTGAAGGAGGCCAGGGAGGATCTTAAGAGGTGGGATACACTGCACTTAACGTTGGCGGGAAGGGTCCAAGTGGTGAAAATGAATGTTCTATCGAGGTTCTTGTTCATCTTTCAGGCTCTCCCGATCTTTATACCAAAGGCCTTTTTTCGGAAAGTGGACACAATCATCTCTGACTTTGTATGGGCGGGGAAGGTGCCGAGGATGGGGAGGACCCTGCTACAGAGGCAGAGGCAGCAGGGGGGGGTTGGCGTTGCCGAACTTGCTTCATTATTATTGGGCGGCAATGTGGACAAGGTGCGGCGATGGTGGGAAGGAGGAGTAGAGTGGGTTTGGATGGAGGAGGAATCTTGTAAGGGGTCTAGTTTGAGAGTTATGGTGACGGTAGCATTGCCAATGGCTCCGAGTAGGTATTCAGGGAGCCCAGTGGTGCAGTCCACGGTGAAGATATGGAATCACCTGAGGAGGCATTTTAGGGTGCTACCGGGGGTAGCAGCATGGTTGGGTGACCTGTACTACTTCCTGCGGTTAGAGAAGATAAAGTATGAGTTAAGGGGCTCAGCAGGAGTTTGAGAAAAGGTGAGGATGTTTGTGACTGTGTTTGAGGGGCTGTTCATCACAGGGGGGTGGGGGGGTGAAAAAGGAGAAGACTCTGTACAAACTATTTAGTTGATTGTTGGGAAGAATGTTTCCCGGGGTGTATATTTGCTGTAACCTACTTTGATACAAGTTTGAATAAAATGCGTTTAAAAAAACCCAAAAATGGGTGTTAGGGTGGGCATTGGTGCTCACGCTGGCCATCTTGAGCTCATGCAGCTTCTTTCTGTACTGCTGTCCGGTCCTTGCGGTGGGGCTCACGACCTCTGCCACCTGCGCCAGGTGTTGTACGGTGGCAGCCTTCTTCCCACAACAGGGAACAGGGTGGCCCGCCTCTCCTCCACTGTGTTCATTAAGGTCTCCAGCTCCACATCCACGAACCGAGGTGCCAGCTTGTTGGCTGGATGAGGGGGAGTGCTAATATGTTGCTGCAGCTTGTCAGCCTCTTGGGTAGTAATCCTGACCGCGGCGAATAAGACACCATTTTTCATTGCAATCGCTCAGGTTCCATGTGGCGCTGGAGCGAACCCATTAACGGATCATGAATTGCTCCGTAATTGGCGGCAATTTGTAGTTGTAGAAGTCCACCGATTCAGTCCCAGCGTCAACATTAATCTCTGCAACGGAGAATTCTGCCTGTTGTTTTTGTTCTGTCTTTTCTTCAAAGAGACTTGTCCCAGTGGCAGCCTGCACCACCCTCGTGTCAGGCAAACATACAGCTCAATGTAGCCAACAATGTACATTAACCCAGCCTCAAGGCAGCATGCACTGCTGTGTCAGTGAATTTTCCTGTTTCCCTCTTCATGTGGGCCTGTCTGCTAATTTCATGCTGATTCCTGCCAAGTTAAAGGTTACTCAGTATAGGATTCATACTCCGTAGAAGCTGAGCTGAATTTGCCTTCATTGATTTATCTGTCGACCTTTGCAGCTGACTCAGTGAAAAATGCTTGCTTTTTTTCTCTATCAGTTTGATCCAGGGTCAAGGGTTGAAAGGGCAGTTCCGTTATTAACCAAATGTGCTACCCAGCCCTCATGAGGACTGTTAGGGAGACGATTTGTGTGGTCCCTTCCAGTCCGTGATGTTTGTGTGTATGGCATTAGTAATTCTTTCCTCTCCGAGTGATTCTTAATTCAAAATACATTTCAGCAGCAGGCTTCCTGGTGATTTTTTAAGAATAAAGGTTATTTATTGTCACACGCTTGTCTCGGATGTTTGAATACAGCGTCTCAATCACTTGTCTCACACCCTATTGCACGCAAAGATCGTAGAACATACAGTGCAGAAGGACGCCATTTGGCCCATCGAGTCTGTACTGACCCACTTAAGCCCTCACTTCCACCCTATCCCTGTAACCCATTAACCCTTTTGGACACTAAGGGCAATTTATCATGGCCAATCCACCTAACCTGCACGTTTTTGAACAGTGGGAGGAAACCGGAGCACCCGGAGGAAACCCACACAGACACTGGGAGGATGTGCAGACTCCTCACAGTCACCCAGCAGGGAATCGAACCTGGGACCCTGGCGCTGTGAAGCCACAGTGCTAACCACTGTGCTGCCCTTCATCATATGCAGATAAAGTTAAAGCCTTAACTATAAAATTGAATGTATAACTTAGCGTCTATATGAGTGCAGGCCTGGTGTCATCTTGGTTGAGTTGATACGTTAATTGGAGAACTTTTAGAAACAAAAGATTCTCGTGCATCTGTGAGACCTCTCATGGATGAATAGTTCAATGTTTGGTCCTCTAAGTACTTTGGCTGCATTAGAAGATCTTCAGCAATGATGGTTCAACTGTTTCAGATGGTTCTCACACACACAAATATGCCTCATTCAGGGTGAATAATATTGTAATCCCTGGCAGTTAATTCCTCTCTAGTAGTTAACATTCCTGGCATTCAGACCACAACGATGCAACAACTGTCCATGGTCCTTCCCTCCTATCTCTGCCCCAACCTGAGCTCAAATATTCCCCTTTCATTCAATCTATTCAATTCTGGGTGGTATAAGGCAGGAAATGCTAGTCCAACAGGTGACGTCCAGTGACAGTAAAGATAAAATAGAGAGACAAGATAGTTTGTGAGGAAACCTCAGCAGCAACTGTTAAGTCACAAAACTGTTTCAACCTTGCTGCCCTCCACAGAAAGCAGGAAGAGTCCCGATTATTCTACTGCGGATTTTACTTTTCCATAACCTTAAGGCAATTGGACTGAATGTGCAAGTGTTCACCCACAAAGATGATGAAGCTTTAAGAAGTTAAGCATCTTTTCAGAAAGTAACGTAGATTTTCCAAGTTACCAACCAAAAACCATAGTGAGTCTTTGTGTCATGTTCCACTGTATCTGTGGACTGATAACCTCAGATTCTGAGATGTAGAACATTTCCCAACTCCCTCTGGAAAATCTCAAACACCATTCTCCGGAACCAAGGAATAACAAGGAGCTAAAACTTAATGGTTGAGTGTGTTAGCAAACTGTCCCTCACCTCTGGGGACTGCAGCTTGAGTCCATCTCATCATAAGGGAAAGAAGAACCGTCTTTCTCTGCCAGATGCAGAAAGGAACGGGAGAGGAACTGAAAGCCAAATAAAGCGGGTTCTGGAAAAAAACCATAAACTGCACAACTCTGGAAATACTCAGCAGATGTTTAGAGTGTTGCTGGGATTAGCAAACAGGATTGCGGGGCGAAGTGAGAGTAAGATTTAACTCCACTTGGTGCAGCCTGGAAATCGAATTCGGTCATTTACTGTTGAAAATGAAAAATGAAAATCGCTTATTGTCACGAGTAGGCTTCAATGAAGTTACTGTGAAAAGCCCCTAGTCGCCACATTTCGGCGCCTGTCCGGGGAGGCTGGTACGGGAATCGAACCGTGCTGCTGGCCTGCTTGGTCTGCTTTAAAAGCCAGCGATTTAGCTTAGTGAGCTAAACCAGCCCCTTCAATTTATGCTGACGCGTTGGGCATTGCCATCATGGGCGGAGGGGTGTTATGCCAGTTTCAGGCAAGGGGACCACTGGTCATATATGAATCGGGCTTCTTGGACCAAAGAGGGTCTCACCTGCAATTTTGAGGCAAAAGACTTGGGGCAGAGACTGTGCCACACTTACCCATTTGTACCTATCATTGGACCAGCACAACTGGATCTTTTTAAAGGATTCATTGCAGGCAGCTCTGAGAGCATTCTGTGAATGAGATATTAAACCCATGCACTGTCTGTCCTGTGGAATGGGTAAAGACAACAGGTTTATTCCCCTAAAGACAGATAATGAACATGTTGAACAGTTACAACAATATGACAACTTCATGGTCACTTTTACTGCTCCCAGCTCTTTGTACCAGATTAAAAATAAATAAATTCAGATTCACAAGCTGCCATGGCAGGATTTGAACTTCCATTCACAGTGGGACTGCCGGAGGGGCTGGAGGGCCAGAGGCCGGCGGAGTACTTTTCGGGGATGTTCGCCAAATTGCTGGGGGAGGAGGAGGAACACTCCCTCTTTTAACTGGATGGGCCTCATCGCTTGCACCAGCCAAAGCCAAAGGTGAATGATCCATCAAGAGCTGCGACATTCTGTTTTCACTGCTATCAGATGAAGAAGAAAATCTTGAGATGGGCCAAGCCGAATCGGGAGGTGAGGTGTGAAGGCAGTGGTATTTGTATACACCAGGACGCCATGCTGGAGCTGGCAAGAAGGCGAGCGGCCTTTAACGGGCAAAGGAAACACTTTACAGGAATGGTTTGCGTTTCGAGGTGGTCTACCTGGAGAAATGAAATGAAAATCGCTTATTGTCACGAGTAGGCTTCAATGAAGTTACTGTGAAAAGCCCCTAGTCGCCACATTCCGGAGCCTGTCCGGGGAGGCTGGTACGGAAAGCTGAGGGTTATGTATAACTCCAGGGACCAACGGCGAAGGAGGCAGAGGCATTCATGAGGGCTGAAGGACTGGGACTGAACTGAGTTTAGAATTTGATTTCTTTATGCTGGGGTTGGAAAAGGATGATTTTAGGGACAGTGGGGTAGGGTGAGGATGGTTTGGGGCACAGTGGGGATATGTTGGGGGGGGGGTTTCTCCCTTTATTTGGGGTTTGTCATTTTGGTTGGTGTGGGGGAGGGTTTCTCTGGCTTTTGTGTTACGTATATGGTGGGGGGGGGGTCTGGCGGGGGCCACCTCGCGAGCAAAGTTAGTTGGCTAGTGAATGGGAGCGAGATGGGGGGAGGGGCTGCAGTTTTGACTGGCCTAGGACGTGTGAATAGTGGGGAGATGGGGAACATGAAGAGAGGAGCAGGTTCGAGAGGAAGTGGAAAGGACAGACAGATGGGTGGGGGGGGGGGAGGGTTTGCATTGTTAGTAAGGAATGAAATTAAATCGATAGCAAGGAGCGATAATAGGATCGGAAGGCATACAATCTGTAAGGGTAGAGTTGAGGAATCACAAAGGTATAAAGACCCTGATGGGAGTTATGTACAGGCCCCCAAGCAGTAATCAGGATGTGTTGCAGAAAATAAATCAGAAGATATAAAAGGCATACAAGAAAGACAATATTACCATTATCATGGGGGACTTCAATATGCAGGTGGACTGGGAAAATCAGGTTGGTAGTGGATCCTAAGAAAAGGAATTGTGGAATGTCTAAGAGCCGTTTTTTGGAACAGATTGTGGTAGAGCCCACTAGGGAACAGGCAATTCTGGATTTGGTGATATGTAATGAGGCAGACTAGATTAGGGATCTTAAGGTGAAGGAACCCTTAGGGAGCAGTGACCACAATATGATAGAATTTACCCTGCAGTTTGACAGGGAGAAGCTGCAATCAGATGCGATGCACTATCAATTGTACTAAAGACTCGAATGGGTACAAAAGAGGCTTTATTACAGTTAGATGTTTATCCTCTGACTGCAGCTGGTAGAATGGCTGCTCAGGAGAAGTCATGCATATTTATACGGCTCCTTGTGGGCAGAGCTAGCTGGCAGGGGCTACCGGCGAACCTGTAGTATAGGTACTACTGTACATCCCCTAATATAGGCACACACACAATTACACAGTGGATCACCACATTCACCCCCTGTTAAAAATGAGTCTGGCGGGGGTGGCGTGAGGGGAGGGAGAAAAAAAGTGTGTCCATCTTGTGACCCGGTGCCCGTCAGAGGTTAAGTCTGTCCGGCGGTCTGACGGTTCGCTGGGAGCGACGTAACAGTGGTGGCGATGTCTGTACAGGCGGTGGTGGCATCGATGGCGTCGGTGCTGGCGGTGTTGGTGCTGGCGATGTTGGTGCCGGCCAGTAGCTGGATGACTCCGGGAGCGTGCCGAAATCTTCCTCGTCCTCTAGCGTGGGCAGGGGAAGGGGGGATGGACCTAGTGGGGCTGGTGCTGGGAGTGCGGGTGGTGCGTGGGTGGGGAGGTGTGTGGGAGTGGCACCCGAGGGAGCCAGGTCCCTGAGCAAGACCGTATCCTGGCAGCCGTCGGGGAACTCCACATAGGCATACTGGGGGCTGGCGTGGAGCAAGTGTACCCTGTCCACCAAGGGGTCCGCCTTGTGGAGTCAGACATGCCTACGTTGCAGAACCGGTCCTGGAGCTGCGAGCCAAGATCGGGAGCGACACCCCGGATGTGGACTTCCTAGGGAAGGTAAAGACACGTTCATGGGGTGTGTTATTCGTGGGAGTGCACAGTAGCGACCGGATGGAGTGCAGTGCATCCGGGAGAACCTGCTGCCAGCGAGTGACTGGGAGGTTCCTGGATGGCCCTCCATACCATCCCGTTCTCCCTCTCTCCCTGCCCGTTTCCCCAGGGATTGTAGCTGGTCGTCCTGCTGGAGGCGATACCCCTGCTGAGCAGGAACTGACGCAGCTCATCGCTCATGAATGAGGATCCCCTGTCGCTGTGGATGTAGTCGGGGAAACCGAACAGAGCGAATATGGAGTCGAGGGCCTTGAGGACGGTGGCAGACATCATATCCGGGCATGGGATGGCGAATGGGAACCTGGAGAATTCATCGACCACACTAAGGATATATGTGTTGCGGTCGGTGGAGGGGAGAGGCCCTTTCAAATCCACGCTGAGGCGTTCAAAGGGGCGGGACGCTTTCACCAGGCACGCGTGGTCTGGCCAGTAGAAGTGCGGCTTGCACTCCGCACAGACCTGGCAGTCTCTGGTGACTGTCCGTACGTCCTCGACGGAGTAAGGCAGATTGCGGGCTTTGACGAGGTGGTACAATCGAGTGACCCCCGGATGGCAAAGGCTGTCGTGCAGGGCACGGAGCTGGTCTACTTGTGCGCTGGCACATGTACCTCGGGAGAGGGTGTCTGGGGGGCTCGTTGGGCAAGCCGGGGCGATACACAATCTCGTAATTATAGGTGGAGTGCTCGATTCTCCACCTCAAGACTTTATCATTTTTGATCTTGCCCCGCTTGTGTTGTTGAACATGAAGGCTACCGACCGCTGGTCAGTGAGGAGAGTGAATCTCCTGCCGGCCAGGTAATGCCTCCAATGCCGCACCGCTTCAACGATTGCCTGGGCCTCCTTTTCGATGGACGAATTTCGGAGGCATGGAGGGTGCGGGAAAAGAATGCCATTGGTCTCCCTGCCTGGTTTAGAGTGGCGGCAAGGGCGTCATATGGAGCGTCGCTCTCTACTTGAAAGGCAGTGTCTCATCTGCTGCGTGCATCCCGGCCTTGGCTATGTCTGAGCGAATACGGGCGAAGGCATGTTGTGCTTCGGCCTTGAGTGTATCAGTGGGCCGGCCTTGTCCGCGTATTTTGGGTCCTACTGGGCGTAGTAGGAGAAGAACCTCAGGCAGCGTTTGAGGGCCTTGGGGCAGTGGGGAAGGGGAGCTCCATGAGGTGGCGCATGCGGTCGGGATCGGGCCCCAGTTGTCCGTTTTGGTCTACATAGCCAAGGATGGCCAAGCGGTTAATGCTGAACACTCACTTCTCCTTGTTGTAAGTGAGGTTGAGGAGAGATGCGGTGTGGAGGAATTTAGAAAGGTTGGCGTCGTGGTCCTGCTGGTCATGGCCGCAGATGGTGATATTATCTAAGTACGGAAACATGGCCCGTAGTCCGTACCGGTCAACCATTCGGTCCATTTCTCTTTGGAATACCGAGACCCCGTTAGTGACGCCGAAGGGAACCCTAAGAAATTGATAGAGGCGACCATCCGCCTCGAAGGCAGTGTATGGACGGTCCAATTTGCAGATGGGGAGCTGGTGGTAGGCGGATTTGAGGTCTATCGTTGAGAAGACCCGGTACTGTGCAATCTGATTGACCATATCAGATAAGCGAGGGAGGGGGTACGCGTCGAGCTGCATGTACCGATTGATGGTCTGGATGTAGTCAACGACCATCCTGTGTTTCTCCCCAGTTTTAACCACTACCACTTGGGCTCTCCAGGGGCTGTTGCTGGCATCGATAATACCCTCCCGAAGCACCTGACCTCGGACCTGATGAAGGCCTTGTCCTGGGCGCTGTACCGTCAGCTCCTGGTGGCGGCGAGCTTGAAATCCACAGTCAGATTGGCAAAGAGGGAGGGAGGGTCAACCTTGAGGGTCGCGAGGCCGCAAACGGTGAGTGAGGGTAGGGGCCCTCCGAATTTGAGGGTGAGACTCTGGAGGTTACATTGAAAATCCAGGCCCAGTAATAGTGTAGCACAGGGATTGGAGAGAACGTACAGGCGGAAACCGCTGAATTCAACGCCTTGCACGGTGAGGTTGACCAGACAGAAACCTTGGATCGGGACAGAGTGGGATCCGGAGGCCGGGGAGATCTGCTGGTTGGCGGAATGGACCGCGAGGGAGCAGCTCCTTCCCGTGTCCGGATGGATGCAGCTATTGGTGCTCCCAGAGTCTAGTAGGCAGGAGCTCGCGTGGCCGTTGATTAGCACCGTCGTCGAAGCTGTGGCCAGGTTGTGAGGACGGGACTGGTCCAGCGACATGGAGGCAAGCAGTGGGCGGTCATCTGAGGAGTCCGATGAGGAGCGGCAGTGACCCGGGTCCAGGGGTCCAGTCCCGAGGGGGAGACAAAATGTCGGCGTCCAAAGGACCTGTAGGGGAGAAGATGGCGGCGCCCATGCAGCGCACGTTGCGGGCGCGGGGCAAGATGGCAGTGCCCACTGGCCCTACGTGGACCTGGGGGGAGAAGATGGCGGCACCCATGGCGCGCACATTGTGGGGGTGGCGCAAGATGGCGGTGCCCACGGGCCGCACGTGGACATGGGGGGAGAAGATGGTGGCGCCCACTGGTCTCACGTGACCCCGGGAGCAGAGGATGGCGGCGCCCATTGTGCGATCGGCTGGGGGAAGGGAGCAAAACCGGGCGCGATAGCGGCAACTGCGTGGGCCTGGCACATCGCCGCAAAGTGGCCCTTCCTGCCGCAGGATTTGCAGGTGGCTGGGCAACGCTGGCGGGGGTGCTTCTGTTGGCCGCAGAAGTAGCAGCGGGGACTCCCAGAGTACGCGGTGTGGCGGGCAGCGCAGGTATATTGCGCAGGAGTGGCCCCAGTCGGGGGTGTCGGTTGCGGGGTCCACGAGGGTAGGATGGGTGGGCCGCGCGGCGAGCGGGGTAAGACTGTACAATACGAGAAACGACCGTCAAGGAGAGCACTAAAGCTTTTGTCTCCGTTAGGTCGAGAGCGGCCCCTTCCAGCAGTCGTTGCCCGATGGGGTCCGATGCAATCCCCGTCACGAATGCATCATGCATGAGGAGATTGGAATGTTCCGTAGCCGTGACGGCCTGGCAGCCGCAGTCCCATACGAGAGGGATAAGGGCCCGCCAGATGTCTTCAATCGACTCACCAGGTAGTTGTACGCGAGTGGCGAGTACATGCCTTGCAAATAGAGCGTTCGTCTTCTGGACGTAGTTTTCTTTAAGGAGGTCCATGGCGCCTGCGTAATTCGGCGCATCCTGTATCAGCGGGAACGCGCTGGAGCTCAACCTTGAGTAGAGAACCTGGATTTTCTGAGCTTCCGTCGGCTCGGGGGTCGCTGAGTTGATATAGGCCTCAAAGCAAGCCAGCCAGTGATTAAAGACCTTTCTGGCGTTTGGCGAGTGCGGATCCTGCTGCAAGTGATCTGGTTTGATCCTGATGTCCATGATGTGGGAAATCTAATGGTAATAAATTGATGCGCTATCAATTGTACGAAAGACTCGAATGGGTACAAAAGAGGCTTTATTACAATTAGATGTTTATCCTCCGACTGCAGCTGGTAGAATAGCTGCTCAGGAGAACTCATGCATATTTATACGGCTCCTTGTGGGCGGAGCTAGCCGGCAGGGGCTACCGGCGAACCTGTAGTATAGGTACTACTGTACATCCCCTAATATAGGCACACACACAATTACACAGTAGAACACAGTAGAACAAGATGTCACGGTATTACAATTGAATAAAGGTAACTAGAAAGACATGAGGGAGGAGCTGGCCAGATTTAATTTGAAGTAGAGCCTAGCAGGGAAGACAATGGAACAACAATGGCAGGGGTTTTGGGGGTTATTCGGGAGGCACAACAGAAATTCATCCCGAGGATGAGGAAACATGCTCAGGGGAGGACAAGGCATCCATGGCCGATGAGGGGATCGACTCCATAGGGGACAGCATAAAAGCTAAAGATTGGCGAGGATCAGTGGGAAGCCAGAGGATTGGTGTTATAACTTGTCCAGCTGGGGACAATTCGTGGGGAATATAACCTCCCCAAAGGGCAGCACGGTAGCATTGTGGATAGCACAATCGCTTCACAGCTCCAGGGTCCCATGTTCGATTCTGGCTTGGGTCATTGTCTGTGCGGAGTCTGCACATCCTCCCCGTGTGTGCGTGGGTTTCCTCCGGGTGCTCCGGTTTCCTCCCACAGTCACAAAGATGTGCAGGTTAGGTGGATTGGCCATTATAAATTGCCCTTAGTGTCTAAAATTGCCCTTAGTGTTGGGTGTGGTTACTGGGTTATGGGGATAGGGTGAAGGTGTTAACCTTGGGTAGGGTGCTCTTTCCAGGAGCCGGTGCAGACTCGATGGGCCGAATGGCCTCCTTCTGCACTGTAAATTCTATGAAAAAATAAATAAAAAAATGAGGGGGTGGGGCACAATCACTAGTCGATGCAGCTGTATAAATAGAGCTAGGCAGTATGGTGCCGGCTAGAGAAGGAAGCAGTGGTGAACTACTGCTGCTGTGTACGTATTGTTGAAAATAAAGTTACTTTCTGTTTGACTCTGCAAACTTGTGTTGGATTCCCACGGCCCTCACAAAAATTAGGAAGCCTTTAAAAGCGAGCAGAGGACGCCTAAAAAAGCAATAATGGGGAGGAGATGAAATATGAGTGTTAGCTAGCTACTAATATAAAAGAAGATAGCAAGAGTTTTTTTCAATATATAAAAGGTAAGAGAGAGTCAAGAATAGACATTGGAGCACTGGAAAATAAGGCTGGAGAAGTAGTCACAGGAAACAAAGAAATGGCAGACGAACTGAATAGTTACTTTGCATCAGTCTTCACGGTGGAAGACACCAATGGGATACCAGAGCTCAAGGAGAATCGGGGGTAGGGCAGCACGGTGGCCTAGTGGTTAGCACAACCGCCTCACGGCGCTGAGGTCCCAGGTTCGATCCCGGCTCTGGGTCACTGTCCGTGTGGAGTTTGCACATTCTCCCCGTGTCTGCGTGGGTTTCGCCCCCTCAACCCAAAAATGTGCAGAGTAGGTGGATTGGCCACGCTAAATTGCCCCTTAATTGGAAAAAATAATTGGGTAATCTAAATTTATAAAAAAAAAGGAGAACCGGGGGCAGAGGTGAGTGTGGTGGCCATCACTAAGGAGAAGGTTCTGGGGAAACTGAAAGGTCTGAAGGTGGATAAATCACCTAGACTGTATGGACTACACCCCAGGGTTGTAAAGGAGACAGCTGAGGAGAATTTGGAGGCATTAGTGGTGATCTTTGCGGAATCGTGGAGGCAGGAAGGGTCCCAGAGCACTGAAAAATGGCTAATGTAACACGCCTGTTTAAGAAGGGAGGGAGGCAGAAATTGGGAAATTATAGGCCGGTTAACCTGACCTCGGTCATTGGTAAGATTTTAGAGTCCATTATTAAAGGTGAGATTGTGGAGTACTTGGAAGTGCATGACAAAATAGGACGGAGTCAGCATGGCTTCGGCAAGGGAGGTCATAGAATCATAGAATCCCTGCAGTGCAGAAGGTGGCTATTCGGCCTACTGAGTCTGCACCGACCCTTCAAATGGGCCTCCACCCATGTCCACCCGCCACAACTCCCCCTATCCCTGCAATCCCACAACCTAACCTGCAAATCCCTGGACACTAAGGGCAATTGATCATGGCCAATCCATCTACCTGCACATCTTTGGACGATGGGAGGAAACCGGAGCACCCGGAGGAAACCCACCCAGACACGGGGAGAATGTACAAACTCCACACAGTTAGCCAAGACCGAAATTGAACCTGGGCCCTCGGCACTGTGAGGTAGCAGTGCTAACCACTGTGCTACCCTGTCATGTCTGACAAATCTATTAGAATTCTTTGAGGAGGTAACAAGGAAGTTAGACAAAGCAAAACCTGTGGACGTGATCTATTTTGATTTCCAGGAGGCCTTTGTCAAGATGCCGTATAGGAGGCTGTTAAATAAGTTAAGAGCTCATGGTGTTAAGGGTAAGATCCTGGCATGGATAGAGGATTGGCTGACTGGCAGAAGGCAGAGAGTGGGTTTAAAGGGGCTTTTTCAGGATGGTGGCCGGTGACTAGTGGTGTGCCTCAGGTCGGTGCTGGGACCACAACTTTTTATAATGTACATTAATTATCTGAAAAAAGGAACTGAAGGCACTGTTGCTAAGTTTGCAGATGATACAACGATCTATAAAGGGACAGGTAGTATTGAGGAAGCAGTGGGTCTGCAGAAGGACTTGGACAGGCTAGGAGAGTGAGCAATGAAGTGACAGATGGAATACAATGTGGAAAAGTGACGTTATGTGCTTTGGTGGGAAGAGCGGAGACACAGACTATTCTTGTGGAGGTGGAACAGTTGATTTTATCATTTGTCTGGGCCGTCGAGAATTACCCCCGGTAGAACTGGAGAATACCGGGTCAGGTCCGCGAATGATATGCAAATGGCGTCTACTATATATGCAGAGTGGAATGCATTGATGCCGCTGTGGAGGCACCGGAGATTTGCGATTTGCCATGAACCCGGCGCCCGCCACGATTTTGCGATAAGACCGATTCTCCGCCCAATCGCATTTCCCTATCTCGGCAGAGGCCGACGATAAATCCCACCCCTTGACTGGATTCTCCGATTCTGGGAGTCGATTCTCCCCATGTTGTCGTGAAAACTGATCTTTTACGTGAGGAAAGCTGGCATCAAAAAGCCACAGATTCACCATCTTGCAGGGGGCTAGCAGGCTGCTGTCGTGGAGCTCGAACTTCCGGGTCAGAGGCCAAACATACACACGGTGGTGGTACTCCTTGGTGGACTCAGTGGACCTGGGCCGCCGAAATGGTGCCTCACATTGCTCACCCGGTTTGCAATGCCCGCACACATAGCGACTGTGGCGGCTGCGGACTGAGTCCGCAGCCAATTCGCGAATTTCCCGAATGGCAGGACCAGATTAGAACCATGCTGTCAGGAATTCAGCCGGTCGGGGATGGAGAATAGCGGGGTCGGCCTTGGGCAATGGCCTGAGGTGGTGGATACTCGGCGAGTATGCTGCTTTTTGGGGGAGCGGAGAATAGCGGAACTGGCGCCAGTCCCGATTTTGTGCGGGAAACAGGATTCTCCGCCCCGTCGCCCAATGCGATTTTGGCGTTGGGGTGCGGAGAATCCAGCTCTTTATGTTTCAATTAGATCACCTCTCATTCTTCTGAATTCGTGAGTATAGACCAAACCTGCTCAACCTTTCGTCACGAGGCAACTACTTCTGGAATTCCAGGAATCAGACCAGTGAGTCTCTTCCGAACTGCCTCCAATTTAATCATATCCCTCTTTAAATAAGGAGACCAAAACTGTACACAGTACTCTCAGTGTGTTCTCACCAGTATCCTATACAGCTGTAGCAAGACTTCTGTACTTTTATAATCCATCCCCCTTGCAATAAAGCCAATATTCCATTTACCTTCCATGCTGACTTTTTGCAATTCATGTATGGGGACACCCAGATTCCTCTGCATGCAGCATTCTGCAGTCTCGCTGCATTTAAATAACATTGTTTTCCCATTCTTCCCACCAAAGTGGAACACCACTTTGAAGAGTGGAATTGAACTAAAGCGCAATACCATTCTTCCTCATTACTTTTTCATCCTGCCAGAACATAAATTGCTCTTTCAAGTATTTCCCAGAGCAAATGTAAGCTAGAAGCTTTTCTCTAGCTCTCGGATTTGGGGATTAGAACACGGATTTGTTGGCCAGATATTAGCAAACCATATAATCATCTCTGTGAGTGTCAGCCGGTGAATCACCCATCACCCTGATCACTGGACATGCCCCAACAATCCATTCCTGGGTTGTTCTTTCCAACCCAGCTCCTTCCATTTAGCAAAGAACAGAGTGATGCCAACGTGGGGTTTAATGGTCAGAAAGGAAATGTTTCACCTGAATTCATTTTCAAGACTATTGAAGTAAACATTAATGAGAAATAAATCAATAAACATGTTCAAAAGATTTCTATTAAATAGCAACTGTATTAAATATACAATTAGGCACAGGAGATTTAGAGTCTGGAATGATGTGTTGTGTATGTGTAGTGGGGATGTTCCTGGATTTGAGTACACACAGGGTGAATACATACACATGTATGAAGACTAAGGTCTTACTGCTCAAGCACACTGTTGCATAGCTTGAAACCACACTTTAAAAAATATATATTTTTATTGAAAACTTTTTCATTTGAACAAAAAAGTATAATAATGTGATATAAAACATATGCATCAATTTACAATGTAAAAAGAACACAATCAACAATCAAGCATGCATCAAATCCTAACCCACCAACTTTAATCTAAACAAAAACCCTTAACAGCTGACGGTGACTAACTCTTTAAAAAAAGGAAATAAATGGCTGCCATCTTGGGTAGAACCCTTCCACTGACCCCCTAATGTCGTACTTGACCTCAAAATGTGGAAACTCCATGAGGTCACCTAAACAGGCTGAGGCACTGAGTGGAGTAGGAGACCTCCACCCATGCAGAACTCGCCTCCAAGCTATTAATGAGGCAAAGACGAGGTCATCCGCCTTTGCCCCCCGTCTTCATCACTAGCGTGTGTGAAACTCCAAAAATGGCCACGATTGTAGAAGGCTCGAGATCGACATTAAGAATCTCTGATATGATATTAAAGAAGGAGACCCAAAAGCTTAACAGCTTGGGACACGATCAGAACATCCATAGATCCATAGAATGGCTACAGTGCAGGATGAAGCAATTCGGCCCATCACGTCTGCACTGATGCTCTAAAAGAGCACCCTAGCTAGGCCCACATCCTCACCCTATTCTCATAACCCCCATCTAACCTGCACATCTTTGGACTGTGTGAGGAAACCAGAGCACCTGGAGGAAACTCACGCAAACACAGGGAGAACGTGCAAACTCCATCCAGACACTTAAGGCCGGAATTGAACCCTGGCCCCTGTCACTGTGAGGCATCAATGCTAACCACTGTGCCACCGTGGTGCCCCATATGAGTATGATTAATCAGACCCGAGAACATTGCTCACACTTGTCGTCCACCTCTGATAAAAACCCCAATCATCCTCTCCTTGGTTAGATGAGCCCCGTGTACTACCTTAAACTGGATCAAACTAATCTGAGCACAGGAGGATGTGGAGTTGATCCCAGGAAGAGCCTCGCTCCACACCTCCTCATCCAGAATAGGACCCAAATTTCCCATTCATCTCCCCTTCACCTCATCCAACAAGACCGACTCCGCTGATAGGATTCCGATATAGTCCTCCACCGGACCCGAGCAAAGATAAAATCCTCTTCAACAGGGAGTGCCGAGGGAAATGAAAGTAAAGCCTACCACAAAAAATCGCAAAAATGGAAATAGCTAAACAAATTGGTCCCAGGGAGTCGAATTCTTTCCACAGCTCCTCAAAACGCGCAAACCTTCCCTCAATGAACAAGTCCCCAAACCTCGCAAGACCCCACCCCTTCCATGTCCTAAACTTTGAATCTAAGCCCACTGGCACAAAGAGATGGATCACTACAGATAAGGGCCAGCAACGACGTGGAGCTAAATTTAAAATGCTGTCTGAACTGCTTCCAGGTCCTCAGGGTAGACACAACTACCAGAATTGAAGAAAACCTCGCAGGAAAGTATGGAAGCGAGGTAGTTGCTAAAGCACCCAAACAAGAACCCTGACAAGAACTCGCCTCCATTTGCTCCTATATGGAACTCTGATTTAAGCCACCTCAGCACCTTCTGAATATTGGCAGTCCAATAACAAAATAACGAATTGGGTAAAGCTAAACCCCCTGAATGTCTACTGACCTGGAGAAACATCCGACGCATCCTTGGGGTCTTGCCCGCCCAAGTAAAAGAGGACACTAATTTGTTAGCTCTAACAAAAAAAATTTAAGGAGAAAAGTGGGGAGACACTGAAAAAGAAACAAAAACATTCCTTTTAATAGTCTGGACCCTATCTATCAAGGACAGGGGGTGGTCATCCTACGTCTGTAAGTCAGAGTTTACGCCATTCACCAGACGAGCATCATTCAATTTATGAAGCGAGGCCCAATCATGGGCCACCCGAATTCCCAGATAATTCCCAGGCGAAAAGGCAAGACCCCAGATAGGCTCTTTTCCTTGGGGGAGTTAACCGGACAATACTCACTGTTGCCCAAATTCACCCCATAACCAGAGGAGTCAAAGCTCCTAAGTAACTTCATTATCTCATCCATAGTGATGACTGGGTCCATAATGCAAAGAAGCAGGTCACCTGCGTACAAAGACACCCTGTCCTCCCTCCCTCTCTGACTTATCCCCTTTCACTTACTGGAAGATCTTCATGCTATGGCCAGTGGTTCGATTGCTAAAGCATTAGTGAGGACACTAGCAGTGGGGACCCTACACAGTAGACAAATCCAAGATATGAACTTTTACCCCAAATCAAACCTCCTCAGGATCTCAAAGAGATATCCCCACTAACTCCACCCTATCAAAAGCTTTTTCAGCAACTATGGACACAATTCTTTTGTTGATAAATTTAGAATACCCAATTCATTTTTTCCAATGAAGGGGCAATTTAGCATGGCCAATCCACCTACCCTGCACATCTTTTTTGGGTTGTGGGAGCGAAACCCACGAAAACACGGGGAGAATGTGCAAACTCCACACGGACAGTGACCCAGAGCCGGGATCGAACCTGGGAATTCGGCGCCGTGAGGCCGCAGTGCATCTATGAACATAATTATCTCAGGTTTAGGCACAAGAGAGGGGGAGAGGACAATATTTAACAGCTAACGTATTTAACAGCTGGCTCACCGCCTTACCTGTTGATAGCAAATCAAACTGCGTCTGTAGATTTTCCCTACATGCGAGCCACTCAGGGGTTGGAGCAAGCAAGTACTGATGGTCCACCTCAAGGATGGAGTCCATCAGCCTCTGCCGCTCCACCCTCACAGTCCTTTCCACATGTAATAATAATCTTTATTATCACAAATAGGTTTAAATTAAAACTGCAATAAAGTTACTGTGAAAATCCCCTAGTCGTCACATTCTAGCGCCTGTTCGGGTACACGGAGGATGAATTCAGAATGTCCAAATTACCTAACAGCACGTCTTTCGGGACTTGTGGGAGGAAACCAGAGCACCGGGAGGAAACCCACGCAGACAGAGGGAGAACGTGCAGACTCCACACAGACAGTGACCCAAGCTGGGAATCGAACCTGGGACCCTGGAGCTGTGAAGCAACACTGCTAACGACTGTGCTACCGTGTACTGGGATATATCAGATGAATACGTGGTTGAAGAGATGGTGCGAGGGATTCGGAATCCAGGGACTTTTTTTTATTCGTTAATGGGACGTTGGCCAGCCTTTATTACCTAATTGCCCTTGAGGGGGCAGTTAAGAGTCAATCACATTGCTGTGGGTCTGGAGTCACATGTAGGCCAGACCAGGTAAGGACGTTAGAACCAGATGGGTTTTTACAACAGTTGAAAATTGTGTCATGGTCATCATTAGACTTTAATTCCAGATTTTTATTGAATTCAAATTCCATCATCTGTCCTGGCAAGATTTGAACCTGGGTCTCCAGAGCATTACTCTGGATCACTAGTCCAGTGACAATACCACTACGCCACCACCGCCCCACCGGGACTGGTTTCTGGGGGAGGTGAGACCAGCACAAACTGGACGGATTACATCGGGGCAACACTGGGACTGATGTCCTAGGGGGGGTATTTGCTCGAGTGGTAGGCTGGGAATCTAACCTGGGACCCTGGAGCAGTGAAACAACAGTGCTAACCACTGTGCTACCATGCCGCCCGTGTACTTTGTAGGAAACTATCTCCCCCCTAATGGGCTTCCCACAGCATAGAAGCTGTGGGGGCAGCACGGTAGCATGGTGGTTAGCATAAATGCTTCACAGCTCCAGGGTCCCAGGTTCGATTCCCGGCTGGGTCACTGTCTGTGTGGAGTCTGCACGTCCTCCCCGTGTGTGCGTGGGTTTCCTCCGGGTGCTCTGGTTTCCTCCCACAGTCCAAAGATGTGCAGGTTAGGTGGATTGGGCATGCTAAATTGCCCGTAGTGTCCAAAATAAGTAAGGGGGGGTTGTTGGGTTACGGGTATAGGGTGGATACGTGGGTTTGAGTAGGGTGATCATTGCTTGGCACAACATCGAGGGCCGAAGGGCCTGTTCTGTGCTGTACTGTTCTATGTTCTATGTTCTAGAAGGCAAGATAGACTCACTTTTATTCAATGTGATATCCTCCTCAATGACGGAGGACACACGTTCACAAAATCCTTTGTCTGCCAACAGCGTTGTATCCAACCTCAGAGGGACCTGACTCCAGGGCCAAATCTACAAAATGTGGGCCATGGGCTGAATCACAATTGTCAAATACCCCACCTTCTTCACCAG
Source organism: Scyliorhinus canicula (assembly GCF_902713615.1). NCBI lineage: Eukaryota > Metazoa > Chordata > Chondrichthyes > Carcharhiniformes > Scyliorhinidae > Scyliorhinus > Scyliorhinus canicula. Next base: position 113,142,853 of record NC_052152.1, read on the forward strand.
GAGATGGGAGACCTTCCTGTCACAGAAAATGTCAAGCCATGAGTAAACATGGGAAATCTATATTCCTTGGGTGCAAAGAACGCCATGGATCTGCTCCATAAAAGCCAACAACACTCTTGTCACTTCTGATGGAGCCAATGACGTGGGCTTAGATCAGTCCATCCTCGGATCTGGAACACAGTTGAAATCCTTCCCCAAGATTAGCTAGTGTGAGTCAATCAGGAATGGAAGTTAATAACCTGTTAACGAAACCCGTATCATTCCAATTTGGTGCCTAGACATTGACCAGGGCCAGCAAGGTGCCCAAGGACCCACTAACAATCACATGTAGAACATAGAACATAGAACAGTACAGCACAGAACAGGCCCTTTGGCCCTCGATGTTGTGCCGAGCAATGATCACCCTACTCAAACCCACGTATCCACCCTATACCCGTAACCCAACAACCCCCCCTTAACCTTACTTTTTAGGACACTAGGGGAAATTTAGCATGGCCAATCCACCTAACCCGCACATCTTTGGACTGTGGGAGGAAACCGGAGCACTTGGAGGAAACCCACGCACACACGGGGAGGACGTGCAGACTATGTCTATTATTAGGATCTGCCAAGGTCTTACCGACCGAAAATTAAATGCATTTAATGATCAAAATTGCTCTCCCCTACTCCCCGGGCCCTACCATCTAAGCCCAAGTGAAATATTTGACCCACCCACCCCTTCCACAAACTTGTCTGGTCCCTTACCCACAAATGAGTCTCCTGCAGAAACATTACATCAGCACTCAAACTTTTCAGGTAAGCAAATACCTTTGACCTTTTCACTGAGCCATTCATCCTCTTACATTCCAGGTGACCAACCAAATCGGGGGGCCTCCCACTTTCCTCTCGAACCAGAGTCAGCCATTTCCACCAAAAGGGGTCACCAAGCAACTGCTTATAGAGTACAGGTGCCAGGCCCACCCAAGTTGGCCGCCAATCCCACCAACAAGGCAAAACAAAGACAAATCTGTAGTCACCGTCAGCAAACTATCCCTGTCCCCACCCCCCTTCCCCGCCTCCCCCCTGCAAACAATACCACACCCAATGTACATTCAAATAGTTGTAATATGAACAAAACCCCCCAAACCCTACTTCTACGAAACCTAACCCCAAACAAAACGAAAACACTAAGCTCATTATCTAAAACCAAACTAATATAACGAGCTGCAACTACCCCCATGACTCCGCTGCTGTTAGTTAACTTTTAGGCTGGCAGAGCAGCCCCCACCCAGGGTGATGAAAAATACTGATCAAACAAAAGACACATTTTAGAACAAAACCTCTGAAAACAACATAGTCCAACAGGGAGCCATATATTTCCCATACTGATTATAGTGCAAAGAACACCACCACCTGTAACATTAAGCCCCCTCCCTCCCACAAATCCAACTTTCGAAACAATTACCCCACCCAAGAACAAACAAAAATAAACCTGCACAAGCAACCCTAACAATTCCCCATACCCACATGCCCACCCCAACATCCAAAAACCTCATAGAAACCTCCATCAACTTGCACCCAACCTGTGTTTTTTCACAAAAGCTTTTGCATCTCCCGGCTCATCGAAAAAAGTATTTTGTTTCAAAAGTGACTCTGAGCCGCACCAGGTACGCCACCCCAAATCAAACTCCACTCTTATACAGGGTGGCTTTAGCCTTGTTAAACACTGCCCACTTCCTTGCCAGGCTCTGCAACAATGTCGTGACAAAGCCTGATGATGCGGCCTTATAGTCACGATGTTCCTTACCTAATCTCAGGACCTGTTCCTTGTACTGGAAGCTGTGGAACCTCACAATAACAGCCCATGGTGGTTCGTTGGGGCAGTGCTTCTGTCGGAGTGTCTGGTGGGCGTGATCCAGCTCAGGAGGGGACGTGAATCCACACTCCTCCATATCTTTGAAAAGTATTCTGTGGAATTTGGGCCTTCCATTCCTTTTGGCAATCCCACGATTCTAGTATTCTGCCTCCTAGAACAGTTGTCCAGATCATCCACCTTGGCCCTCAATGCTTTATTTACATCGGCTATCTTGGACACCTCAGCATCCAGAGAGGCGATCTGGTCGCTATGCTTCGAGAAAGCTGCCTCCACACCCTTTATCGTAGTGCCATATGCTTTTACCGTCTCTTTGGTCTTTTCTAACTCTGACCGAATGGGAGCCAGGACATCCTCCATCAACATTCAGAGATCCTTGGACACAACCTGCCACTGCTTCTTGAATTCCACAGCCTAGATGCCGGCAATCGCCTTGGCCATTAATGGAGTGGACGGTGTCGTAGCAGCAGCCTCCATCTCATGTGCGACTTCTCCCTACATACCACCACTGGAAGTCCGAACTTGAAACCATATTCAACATCAAAAATAACTTTGCATTTAATGGCTGGAAAGTGCTCATTGATTTAAAAAAAAACTAAAGCCACATTGTGATCACAGTCCAGGAGAGCTGCAATTTTTCATCACTGTCTCTTCTACTATCCAAACTATTGAAAGGGAGACAGCATGTCTACAAAAAGACTTTGAATGGGTTTCATCTCTAATCCCTTTATAATAATAATCTTTATTGTAACAATAGGCATACATTAACATTGCAATGAAGTTACTGTGAAAAGCCCCTAGTCGCCACATTCCGGTGCCTGTTCGGGTACACAGGGAGAATTCAGAATATCCAAATTACACAACAGCACGTCTTTCGGGGCTTGTGGGAGGACACCGGAGCACCCGGAGGAAACCTATGCAGGCATGGGGAGAATGGCACAGACAGTGACCCAAGCCGGAATCGAACCTGGGACCCTAGAGCTGTGAAGCAACGGTGCTACCCACTGTGCTACCGTGATACTCGAAGATGATCAGACAATAACCAGGGTTCTCAATTGGGTAGAGACAAGCCATTAGACATAATCACTTGGCAATGGGTTCCTGACTGAGAGAAGAATTTCCAGCCATGATCTCATCAAGTTAGAATTGAAATATGCTGGTCATGACCATGTTTGGGTCACTGGGCTGTTGGGAGAGAGAAGGACATGTGACAAGTCAACACTTTTGTGTGTTCAGCAACTATTTTCTCTGCTGAACAGGGCAAGCTGCTGAATTACCAAAAGAGCAAAACTCTGAATGATTCTCCCCCTCCCTTTCTCTCTCTCTTTCAAGTTTTGAACCCTGTCTGCTGATTTAGAATATCCATTTGCTACGTACAAAGATTTTAAAGGCAATTGAACCCCACTTAGTTGTCTCCAGAAGAACAGAAATCATCCATCCACATCTGTAAACTACTTTGACACTAAAAGCAAAGTCTACCAAATTCAATCTGAAGCCAGCTAAGTCACTGACCTCCAAGAGCTGTATACCCCCTTAATTTATCAGGACACCAAATTACCTAAACTATTTTCCCATTCTATAATCTATTTGCGCACGTGTGAAAATCAGAGTGTTTATTTTATTATTTTACTCAGATCGATTTAAGTAAATTAAAAGTATTCTCCTTTCGTCTTAAAAATTCAGAAATCCTGTCTGATCATGGTCCCAATATGTAAATAGTTAAACGCTTACAGAATTGGCAATATACCACTTTTAGAAAAGCAAAACTTGTTGTGGTCAAATAAGGAGAGTGAAAGGGGTAGCCATTCAACCCAGCAAGAAAACAGATGGACTGGTGGAATGGACAGATAAATGGCTAATGAAAGCTAACGCAGAGAGATGTGAATTGATTAATTTTGGTAGGAAGCACGAGGAAAGAAAATGTAAAATAAAGGTGTGATTATAAAGGGGGTGGAGGAGCAGAACATAGAACATAGATCAGTACAGCACAGAACAGGCCCTTCGGCCCTCGATGTTGTGCCGAGCAATGATCACCCTACTCAAACCCACGTATCCACCCTATACCCGTAACCCAACAACCCCCCCTTAACCTTACTTTTTAGGACACTACGGGCAATTTAGTATGGCCAATCCACCTAACCCGCACATCTTTGGACTGTGGGAGGAAACCGGAGCACCCGGAGGAAACCCACGCACACACGGGGAGGACGTGCAGACTCCACACAGACAGTGACCCAGCCGGGAATCAAACCTGGGACCCTGGAGCTGTGAAGCATTTATGCTAACCACCATGCTACCGTGCTGCCCGATTGCAGAGGGACATAACTCACCTACTGCAGAGTTGCAGAGGGACATAAATCATTGAAGGTGGCCAGGCAGGTGGAGAAAGCAGTTAATAAAGCATATGGGACCCTGAGCTTTATAATTAGAGATACAGAGTACAACCAACTGGAAATTATGATAAATCCATTTGAAACACTGGTTTGGTCTCTGCTGGAGGAATCTGTCCAGGTCCGGGCATCACAATTTCGGAAAGGTGTGAAGGCAATAGAGTGCGGGAAAGATTCACAAGAATGGTTCCAGGGATGAGGAACTTCAGTTGCATAGATGGATTGGAGAAACTTGGGCTCTTCACCTCAGAGAAGAGAAGATTGAGAGAAGATTTAATCGAGATATTCAAACTCACGCAGTGTCTAGACAAGGTAAACTGAGAAACTGTTCCCATTGGTGGAAGGATCAAGACCAGAGGGCACAGAGTTAAGGTGACTGACAAAAGAAACAAGGGCGGCGTAAAGGCAATCTTTTTTGAGGCAGCGAGTGATCTGGAATGCCCTGCCTCAGAGTGAGGTGAAGGCAGCTTCAACCGAGACCTTCAAAAGAGAATTGGGTCATTATCTTAGGGGAATTCATTTGCAAGGCCAGGGGAGTGGATGTCGGTGAGTTACTCTCACAGAGCTAACATGGGCACGGTGGACCGAATAGCCTCTTTCGGTACTATAATCATTCAATGTTCTTTGAGTAGTTATTGTTGGAGCTGAGGGTGGAAGTGACAGGGGAGTGGGGTTTAAGAAGGATGTTTGTAAGATAATTTGCAGTAGTGCTCAAGTTTTTCCCTTCTCAGTGTCCCCTCTGTAATTCTAAGTATTTAAGAAAATTATCTGTTGACTTGGTTAGGAAACAGAATAAGGTTTTACAAACTCACTAACAACGTTGCTGCATGTATTTTTCTGTGGATTCCTACCCCACCCAGTCCCCAAGATATCTATAAGTAGGTTTTCAACATCAGCAGGTTCTGAAGTTTCCCAGTGCCTCGTGCCAGATGCTGGCACAATCACATTTTTGAGAACAGATTATTAGCTCCATATATATGCCCCACCCTGCGCCCAATAAATGTGCATTCCCCCCACCCCGCCCCCTCTCCCTGACTCCAACGCTCAAACCAATGGTAAATTAAAAGGCATACAATTTAGACTCTGCACTGGCTGCTTTTCTGGATACATCTGTGGTATTTTGAATGAGGTTTGGAGAGGGAGTGTATACACAGCTGGTTCCAGATAAACGCACTTTCAATCCAAGTCCAATCCTGAGTACAGAACGTCAGTGTGCCAGACCATTTCTCATCAAAACAGCTCCAAGTAGAAGTTAGAACTATTCAAGCCTAATCCAGCCATGAACCGCTGTTAAACACTAACTGGCGAGTGTCACTGCCTAATGAGGGAACGTACATTTCAGACATTGATTGAGTTTGCAACACATCAGTGTCCAGTGTTTCTGGCTCTTTTCTCCCACTTTTTTTTTCTCCATGACCAAAGCCCTGGTGTGGGGATCAGATGTTCAGGTCTCCCACTTGTCCTACCATTCTGATCCAAGCAGAAACATTCTTGGCGAACGTTGTATCAATTTTAGCAGGATTTAGCCACAATCCCCAGAGATCCCACTTTGGCAAGACAACGAAACGTCCTTGGGCCGGATCTCGGCTGTTGTTTTTAAACTTCGGCAGGCATCTTAATGGAGCAACAAACTCATTGTTGGCGAGGTGCGGCTGCATGGGTTGGAGTGCGATTTATTTTTTGTTGGAATGTAAGAGAGTGGCTGAAGTTTTTTTTGTCGCAGTGCTTTAACGTGAGTTTTGATTTTGATGCTGTGAACTTTCTTACACGAAGCGACAGACTGCATTTTTCGAGAATCTCCTTTTAATTTGTTTGAAGCCATTGGGAACACGGCAGTCACCTGTACCCATTTCAAACAGACGCTTAAAGCACCCAAATGGAAAGATTCACCAAAATCCTTCTCAGTTTTCCTCACCCCTTCACCTCCTACCCCCACCATTTTTTCTGCCAAGAGAATGGTAAATGGCACCTCGAGCAACAGAAATAACGCTGCAGTGTGACTGGAATATGGTTGAGGAGGGGGGCGGGATGGTGGAAATCGACCCCACGTGGTGCTGTCATTAACTTATTTGAGACTGACTTCATGCATTCCTGCAACAACTCATTCATGAAAATGTTGCTTATCTTAACCCCTGCCTGCAATGCAAGATTCCCAAAATACAGCTGTAATTGAAGTTACCCTGAGTGCCAAATCAGTTCAGAATACCAACACACTCTTACATTTCACAGATCATCACAATTTTCTTTTCCCCTTTCACCCACTGAGGAGAATTTCTTTTTTGCCTCTTTCTACTGACTCATTAACGAAACTACAGGATTTGAGACAAGGGACTCTAGTAACGAATTCAAATTGGATGAAACCAGTCATTTTTTTTTTTATAAATGTTTTTTTATTGAGTTTTCATATTTTATATATGACAAATTACAAGTTATTAGAGAGAGAGAAAAAAAAAAGGAAAACACAAAATTTTTTTACATGAATATTTACAGGTAAGCATCTTCATAACAATAATTGTGGCCGCCCCCTTTAGCCAGCATACATATTTTACATTCCCCAATATGGCCGAGGCACATGTTTATAGGCATTTATTTATAGTTTGGTTTTGGGCCTTGGCTTGCCATCAAACCCCCATACCGAGCCCGTAGCCCCCCCCCCCCCCCCCCCCCCCCCCCCCCCCCCCCTCCCCCCGGCTACCTTCCCCCGATTCCCGCCCATTTTCCCCTGGTTCTTGGCCACCCGACTATTCTTCCTCATGTACGTTGGCCACAAACAGGTCCCGGAACAGTTGCATGAATGGCTCCCACGTTCTGTGGAAGCCGTCGTCCGACCCTCGGATGGCGAATTTGATTTTCTCCATTTGGAGAGATTCCGAGAGGTCGGACAGCCAGTCTGCAGCTCTGGGTGGTGCTGCTGACCGCCAGCCAAACAGGATTCTACGGCGGGCAATCAGGGAGGCAAAGGCAAGGGCGTCCGCCCTCCTCCCCAGGAATAGATCTGGCTGGTCTGAAGCCCCGAAGACCGCCACTATCGGGCATGGCTCCACCCTCACCCCCACCACTTTGGACATAGCCTCGAAGAAGGCTGTCCAGTACTCCACAAGTCTGGGGCAAGACCAGAACATGTGGGCGTGGTTGGCCGGGCCTCTTTGGCACCGTTCACATCTGTCCTCCACCTCCGGGAAGAACCTACTCATACGGTTTCTCGTTAAGTGGGCTCTATGTACCACTTTTAGTTGCGTCAGGCTGAGCCTTGCGCACGTGGAGGTGGAGTTGACCCTATGCAGTGCTTCGCTCCAGAGTCCCCACCCTATCTCCATCCCCAGGTCGTCCTCCCATTTCCTTCTTGTTGCGTCCAGTACGGTGTCGTCCCTATCTACCAGTCGGTCATACATGTCACTACAGTTCCCTTTCTCTAGGATACTTGCGTCCAGTAGGTCTTCCAATAGTGTCTGTCGTGGCGGTTGTGGGTACGTCCTTGTCTCCTTTCGTAGGAAGTTTTTGAGCTGCAGGTACCGTAGCTCGTTCCCCCCAGCTAGCTGAAATTTCTCTGTCAGTTCGTCCAGTGTTGCGATCCTGTCGTCCGTGTATAGGTCCCTGACTGTCAGTGTCCCCCCGTCCTGCCTCCACCTTTTGAAGGTGGCGTCGGTCAGTGCTGGTTTGAACCTATGGTTGTTGCAGATGGGAGCCTTGTCCGACATTTTGTACAGGCCAAATTGCTGCCGCAGTTGGTTCCAGGATTGGAGGGTGGCTGTCACCACTGGGCTGCTGGAGTGTTTTTTGGGTGGGGATGGGAGTGCTGCTGTGGCGAGGGCCCGGAGGGAGGTTCCCATGCAGGAGGCCTCCTCCGCACGCACCCACTCGGCTTCTGGCTCCTGGATCCATCCCCTTACTCGCTTGGCTGTTGCCGCCCAGTGGTAGAATTGTAGATTCGGGAGGGCTAGCCCCCCCCTGGATTTTGTTTTTTGTATGACCTTCTTTGGGATCCTAGCATTTTTACCCCCCCCCATACGAACGCCATGATATGTTTGTCCAGCGCTTTGAAAAAGGCCTTGGGGATGTAGATCGGAATGGATCTAAACAGGAAAATGAACCTGGGCAGTACGTTCATTTTGATCGTCTGGACTCTCCCCGCGAGGGAGAGCGGGAGTGTGTTCCATCTTTGCAGGTCCTTTTTAACTTCCTCCGTCAGGCTGGTGAGGTTCCATTTGTGGACCCCTTTCCAGTCATGGGCTATTTGGATCCCCAGGTAGCGGAATTTATTTCGGGCTTGTTTGAACGGCAGGCCCTTTAGCGCTGCCCCCCCCCCCCCCCCCCCCCCTTGCGGGTGTACTGGGAAGATCTCACTTTTGCTCATGTTGAGTTTGTAGCCCGAGAAGGCTCCAAACTCTTTCAGGAGCGCTATGATTCCGTCCATGCTGCTTTGTGGGTCCGAGATATAGAGGAGCAGATCATCCGCATAGAGTGAGACTCTGTGCTCTCTACCTCCCCTTCGGATCCCCCTCCAATTATTTGCTGCCCTGAGCGCGATTGCTAGCGGTTCGATTGCTAGTGCGAACAGCAGCGGGGACAGTGGGCATCCTTGTCTGGTGCCCCTGTGCAGCTGGAAGTATTGGGAGTTGGTATTGTTGGTCCGTACACTCGCCATGGGAGCGTTGTATAGGAGCTTTACCCAAGCGGTGAACCCTGTTCCAAGCCCGAACCGCTCCAGTATCTCTATGAGGTATTTCCATTCGACTCTGTCGAAGGCCTTTTCTGCGTCCAGGGAGACGATCACCTCTTGTGTTCTCTCCCCGGAGGGGGTCATTATCACGTTCAGCAGGCGCCTGATGTTCGCGGTAAGCTGTCTACCTTTGACGAAGCCCGTCTGGTCCTCTGTGACCACCTCAGGTACACAGTCTTCTAGCCTTTTGGCTAGGATTTTGGCCAGTATTTTGGCGTCTGCGTTCAGCAGGGATATGGGTCTGTATGACCCACATTCCGTTGGGTCTTTGTCTTTCTTAGGTATCAGCGAGATTGAGGCCTGTGCTAACGTGGGTGGCAGTGTGACCCTAGCTAGCGAGTCTGTGAACATCTCCCGCAGGTGCGGGGCCAGCGCTGTCGCGAATTTTTTGTAGAAGTCCGCCGGGAATCCGTCCGGTCCCGGCGCCTTCCCCGTCTGCATGGAGCTAATGCTCTCCATGATCTCTCCCAGTGCTAGTGGTGCTTCCAGATCCCGTTTTCTGCCCTCTCCCACGACTGGTATGTCCAGTCCATCAAGAAACCGGTTCATCCCAGCCTTCCCCGTTGGGGGCTCCGAGGTGTATAGCTCTTGGTAGAAGGCCTTGAAGGTTTCGTTAATCCTCTCTGGTTCTGTTTCCCACGTGCCTCTGTTACCTCTGATTTGCGCAATTTCCTTGCTGGCTGCCTGCTTTCTCAGCTGGTGTGCCAACAGGCGGCTGGCTTTGTCTCCGTGTTCGTACAGGGTCCCGTGCGCCTGGCGGAGTTGGTGTACTGCTTTCCTGGTGGAGAGCAGGTCAAAGTTCCTTTGTAATTCTTTTCTCTCCGCCAGGAGCTCTACGGTCGGGGCCTCGGAGTATTTACGGTCTACCTCCAGTATGGAGTCGACCAGCTTCTGCCTAGCCACCCTTTCCTCCCTATCTCTTTGCGCTTTGTAGGCAATGATTTCCCCTCTTAGTACGGCCTTAAGCGCTTCCCAGAACGTGGAGGCTGAGACCTCCCCGTTTTGGTTGTTCTCCGTGTATTCCGCTATGGCCCGCGCTATCCTTTCGCTGAAGGCCTTGTCAGCTAGTAAGGCACCGTCCAACCTCCATGTGGGGCGCTGGGCCCTTCCCGTCTCCAGCCGCACGTCCATGTAGTGTGGGGCGTGGTCTGATATCACAATTGCGGAATATTCCACCTTGTCTATCCCTGGAAGCACCGTTTTCCCCACCACAAAGAAGTCAATTCTGGTGTACACATTGTGTACTGGGGAGAAGAAAGAGAATTCTTTCTCCCCCGGGTGGGCGAATCTCCAGGGGTCCACTGCTCCCATCTGCTCCATATAGTGACTGAGTTCCCTTGCCATGTTTGAGGTTTTCCCCGTTCTGGAGTTTGATCTGTCCGTCTTTGGGTCCTGTACACAGTTGAAGTCCCCCCCCATGATTAGTCGGTGCGTCGCTATGTCCGGGATTTCTGCCATGGTCTTTTGGATGAAGCTCGTGTCGTCCCAGTTGGGCGCGTACACGTTAACTAGAACTACCGGCGCCCCATCCAGGGCCCCGCTGACCATGACATACCGTCCCCCTGGGTCCGTAACCGTCTTTGTCGCCCTAAACATTGTCCTCTTGCCAATCAGGATCGCCACCCCCCTGGCCCTTGCCCCATAACAGGAATGATAGGTTTGTCCCACCCAGCCCTTTCTTACCCGCAGTTGGTCCTGCTCCCTCAGGTGCGTCTCTTGGAGGAAGACTATGTCGGCCCTCATGTTTCTAAGGTGGGTGAGGACTCTAGATCTCTTCACTGGGCCGTTAAGTCCCCTTACGTTCCAGGTGACTATTCTGGTGGGGGGCTTCTGCCCCCTTGCTCCTGTGGGGTTAACCATATTTGTCCGGTGGACGCGCCCCTGCCCTCTGGGGTTTCCCTTTGTTAGGGGGCCGTCCAGGATGTCCACTATCACTGCTCTCCCCATGCGGTCGGGTCCCTGCGCTCCGGGGTTCCCCCTTGTCCCGGGGACACCCGCCATGGCCGTCCACTGTGTGTCCGCCACGCGGGTAGTCCCCTGCACTCCGGGGGGCCCCTTCACCCACAGACCGTACTGGGTGGGTGCTTGCAGCGGTTCCCTGTTTCGAGCCCTTGTCCGTGGCACTTTGTGGCCCTATTCCCTTTCTGGCCTCTTTTGTCCCTTCGTCCCTGCATTTCCCCTCCCTGGTCTCTCGCCCCCCCGAGTGCCCCCGCTCTATCCCTTTTCCCCCCTCCCCTGTATACCCCTCCATTGCCCCTCTCTCCCCCATTCCTGTCCCCATTTGCTCTCCCACCTTTGATGGGTGATCCCCCCCCTCCCCTGCCTGGCGCCTTCCCCCCTGTTGGGGGTGCGCTGCGGCCCTGCTCTGTTGCGCGCCCCCGTCGCTAGCTTTCCTGCTAGCACGGTGGCTCCCCTCTCGGAGGTTGCTGTCCCGCTTCTCCTCTCCCCTCTCCAGTACTCCCGTTCCCTCGTGCCGGGGCCTGGCCTCCCACCTGGAGCGGGCCCTTAGGCATTGGGTTGTTTTTCGTTCTGGGTGTTCCTGCCAGGGGGGAGGGGGCTGGCTTTGCCTTGCCCCTCCCCACCCCCCCGTCGGCATGACGTTTCTCCTTGCCATGGGCCCCTCGTCCCTACTTCCCATGGCGTTTTTCCAGCCCGTGCTCCTCGACGAATCTATTCGCCTCGGCAGGGGCTGTAAAGAAATATTCCTTGTTTTGGTATGTGACCCAGAGTTTTGCTGGGTACAGCATACCAAAACGTACTTTGTTCTTGTAGAGAGCTGCTTTCGCTCTGTTGAACTCCGCCCGTCTCTTAGCTATGTCCGCTCCAAGATCCTCGTAGATTCGGATGGCGTGCCCGTTCCATTTGCAGGCTCTATTCTCCTTGGCCCAGCGCAGTATTGTCTCCCTATCCCGGTACCGGTGCAGTTTGGTTATAACTGCTCTCGGTTTTTCCCCTTCCTTGGGCTTCGGGCGCAGTGACCGATGAGCTCTGTCCATTTCCGGTGGGGTGGGAAACGTTTCCCGCCCCACTAAGGAGCCCAGCATCGCAGCCACGAATGTTGTGGGATTTCTACCCTCGATCCCCTCTGGCAGGCCCACTATCCTAATATTTTGCCTTCTCGAGCTGTTCTCCTGGTCGTCTACCCTGCCCTTCAGGCTCCCCTGTGTTGCACTCAGTTTCGCCATTTCCCTCTCCAGGGACATGACCCGGTCGCTCACGTCAGTCGCTGCCTTCTCCAGCTCTTTAATGGTTGCCCCCTGGGCTTCCAGTATCTTCCCTTGGGCATCCACTTTCTCCTCCAATCTGGTCAGAGCCTGCTGCACCCCTGACATGGCCGTGGTCACTGCTGCCTGTGCTGCGGCCTCTGCGTCTGCTTTTAACTCTGCCTTGATTGCCTGCAGCTGCTCCCTTACCACCTCGGCAATGGCTTCCTTCCAATTCACGCCCCCCTCTAACCCCAGGGGAGAGGTTGCCCGCCCCTCCAGCTCTTTTGGATGCGGCGATACATCCTTCCCGCTGCTTCGCGTGTTGACTCGTTCGCCCAAGCTGGTTTGCCCTTTGCCCCGTCTACTTCCGGTGCCCCCTTTCTCTTGGCTCCCTTCTGGCATTTTTTTCTCCCCCTTCCCCTTCATCTTTTCTTCTCTCCTTGTTCTTCTTTTCCCCCTTTTCCGCACCCTATTTTAATTTTATTTATTATTATATATATATATAAAAAAATATATATATTTTTTTTAAATAAAAATTTATTTCCCCCCTTCTTTCCTTTACCCCTTTATTTTACCCCTTTTCTCTTTACCAGTTTTCTTTTGGGTTTTTTTAAAAAAAGAACAGAAATATAAGTCTCTTTTTTCTTTTGTTTTCTCTCCCCACTCACCCAGGAGAGAGAGAGAGAGAGTCCCTTTGTCCTTGCCACGTGGTGGTCACTGCAGTTGGGGGGGGGGGAGGGGCGAGTGGGCCGGTGGTCGCTGCCGGTAGGGGGGGGGGTGTCCCCGCTGCTGGTTGGGGGGGGGGTGTCCCCGCTGCTGGTTGGGGGGGGGATGTCCCCGCTGCTGGTTGGGGGGGGGGGTGTCCCCGCTGCTGGTTGGGGGGGGGGTCCCCGCTGCTGGTTGGGGGGGGGGGAGAAAAGAGGGCCCGCCGCTGCCGCACCGCTCCCGGCCCGCGTCTGGGGGGGGGGGGCGGGAGAGAGAAGAGGACCCGCCGCTGCCGCACCGCTCCTGGCCCGCGTGGGGGGGGGGGGAGGGAGAGGGGTTGGACCTGCCGCTGCTGGGCCTCCCTGTCGCCGCTGCTCTCCGCCTCCGCCTTCCGCCTCTCCGCCGCCGCCTTCCGCCTCTCCGCCGCCGCCTCTCCGCCGCCGCCTTCCGCCTCTGCCTCTCCGCCGCTGCCTTCCGCCTCTCCGCCGCCCGCTCCTCCTCCGCTGCCGCTTCTCCTCCGCTGTCGCTTCTCCTCCTCCGCCGTCCGGCCTGTCGGGGGGGTTCCTTCCTGGCGCTTGCGGGAGCCCCTCTCCCTGCGACCTCCTCGCTCGCCGCCCGGAAGTCGAAATGGTCGGATGAAACCAGTCATGAAACATAGAAAATAGGAGCAGGAGAAGGCCCTTTGAGCCTGCTCTGCCATTCAATATGATCATGGCTGATCATCCAACTCAATGGCCTGATCCCGCCTTCCCCCCATATCCTTTGAACAATGTAGCCATGCTGGCCACGCAAAATGGACACTGAGCCAAAGTAAAATGGAAGACAGAAGGAAAAGCCTGTTTAGTGAGAACAGACAGCCTGCTCTCAACTAATTAGCATTTTGCAAGCAGCAAACCAGTTTCTGGCCAGGTGCAAGATCTCCAAGCCAAAGGTGTTAATGGCAAAGCGCTTAGCATTCTGATGAGGCAGCCCAGATCCAGGCACGAACAATGGCAACATTTCCATCTCAATGTAACACTTAATTGGTTGCGCAGACAGGATGGCACCAGAGTAACGAATATCGAAACCACCCCCCAACATCGAGGAAGGCCCTCGCATTGGAGGATTTCGAAGGTAACCGTTTGGAAACGCTCCAATCGGTACCGAAAGGTAGAGCCCGCCTAGAAGGGGGCAAGGACATTAGAGAGGGGTATAAAGGCAAATTCCCCACATAGCCCGGTCTGTTAAACCCGTGCTCCGGCCCTGATAGACATCTTGCATCCTGACTCCAGCCGTTGAGCACCAGCCGCCGAAACCGTAAGTTCAACGCTCGCTACGCGATCCAAGCCCACTAGACCCCCAGTACCAGAACGCTTGCTGAAGGCTGCAGTACAAGACCAGGACGAAGGCCTCGTTCTCTGACCTTGCCTGTTCCTGTTAGATAAGTATTCTGTTCACTTAAGTTTAGTTATAGCTTAGTCTCTTAGTGTGTGCATGAGTATTTATTATAACTGTATAATAAATATTGATCGTTTGAACCTTACTAATCGGTGTATCGTCTTTATTACTTTGAACTTGACCTTGGAATACTTGTGACGGTGTCTATACGGCACCTGGCGACTCCAGAGCTGAATAAATACATAGAACAGAGCCTAGTAGTGTTAAGCACACGTCGAATACGGAGGCGTGTTAATACACTCCAATAAACGCGTTTTACAACCACAGTAAAACGTGCAACAACACCTTCACCCCAATGGCATATCTAACTGCTTCTCGAAAACATACGCAGGATTGTCCATGTCTGAGACTAGGGGCGGAATTCTCTGTTTCCCGATGCTGATAATCGGCGAACGGGCGGAGAATCCATTTTTACGACCGAATTGGGGGCAGTGCCTGTTTTACGCAGGTTGCGCTTGCTCCGCTCCCTCCAAAACGCCATCGTCACAGCGCTCGCCGCACTCGGTTTGGACGGTCTCAAAACGTCACCTGAAGGCCCTCCTCCGATGCACCGCTCTCGATGGGCCAAGTTCCCGACCGCATGGTTGATGTGTGGTCTCAGCGGTCAGGAACCCAGCGTGGCGGCTGCCGGCGTGGCGGCTGCTGACTGTGTCCAGCGCCAACATAGTCGGACGACAGCCATGCTGCTGGCCGGGGGGGCTTTGGCGAGGACTGGGGAGGGACTGGTGTGGGGTGGCCAGGGGTGGTGAAGGGATGTCCAAGGGGGTACTATTTGAAAGGTTGGGTCCTCGCACGGTCGGCGCCATGCTGTACGGCGCGACCGCTCCAGGTCGTTGCCATGCGCATGCGTGGCCATGGACCAGGAAATTCTCCAGGCATTTATATCGGGAAGGCTGGGCGTTTTACGTGGTCGGCTGCTAGCTCCTCATCAGTTGGAGGATCGGTGTTGGGACGGCGCCAATTTTTCCCACATAAAACGGACATAACCTCAAAATCGGAGAATCTAGCCCTAAGTGTTAATGCCATGCAGAATCCGTGGACTTTTACGACAGAAAAACCGGCGCCGCACCTGGACTGATTCCGCTACCGTGGGGGGGGCTATCACCGGTGCCACGTGGAACACAATCGATTCCAATGAAAAATGGTGCGGGATTGGCCGGGTCCATGATTGACACTCAGGAGGCTGACAAGCTGCAGCCGCACATACACATTACAATACCCACACACACTCATCCCAGCCAACAAGATGGCACTGGTTGCACTGGAGCGTGCCCATTCAGCTAATGGGTCAGCTGGGGCCAAGGGGCACCTAGGGGGTGCCCTAGAAGGCATCTATATGACCTGTGGCACTAAGTGCAAAGTGGGCTGTTAGCAGTGTGCGCAGCTGCATGGCTGCCTTGCCAGCAGTGGCAATGGTGTTCCGTGTCCGTCCACCTGATCCCACAGCCCATCTCCTGGTCACCTCCCACTACTCCCCCCGGTCCTGGCATAAGCCCCCTGGCCACTGTTGAGGTGCTGGAGCATTGCAAATTGGCATCAGAGCCGATTCTCCGCCCAATCGCCTTTCCTGATTTTGGCGTCGGCTAATGGAAAAGCCCACCCCCATGTGTTGGCCTCAAATGCTTTCTGTGGTAATGAACAGGCTCACAACTCTCTGGGTGAAGGAATTTCTCCTCATTCTGTCCTAAATGGTCTACCTCATATCCTCAGACTGTGAGCCCTGACTGGACACCTTCACCATCAGGAACATCCTTCTTGGATCTTCCCTGTCCAGTCCTGTTAGAATTTTATAGGTTTCTATGAGATCCCTCCTTCATTCTTCTGAACTCCAGTGAATACAATCCTGACTGACTCAATCTATCCTCATATGTCAGTCCCGACATCCCAGGAATCAGTCTGGTAAACCTTCGCTGTGCTCACTCTGTAGCAAGAACATCTTTCCTCAGATAAGGAAACCAAAACTGCACATAATATTCCAGATGTGGCCTCACCAAGTCCCTGTATAATTGCAGCAAGACATCCTTGCTCCTGAACTCAATTACTCTCACTGTGAAGGATAACATACCATTTGCCTTCTTTACCACCTGCTGTACCTGCATGTTGACCTTCAGTGACTGGTGTACGAGGACACCAAGGTCTTGTTGCACATGTCCCTCTCTTAATTTATGGCCATTCAGTTAATAATCTGCTTTCCTGCTTTTGCGACCAAAGCGGATAACCTTTCATTTATTCAAATTATACTGCATCTGTCATTCATTTGCTCACTCACTCAACTTGTCCAAATACACTTAAGCAGCTCTGCATCCGCCTTGCAGCTGCTACAATTGTCCACAATTTACAGCATCACAGGATGATCCAGCGTGCAAGGGGCTATTTGGGCCATCATGTCAATGCTGGTTCTTTGAATGAGCTCCCCAATTACTTCCATCCCACACCCTGCTCTTTCCCCATTACTCTGCAAAGATTTTCTTTCACAAGCTATTCATGAATCTGCTTCCAGTAACCTTGTGTTTCAGATCACAAAGCTCACTACAACAACAAAGATAATACCCT
Source organism: Scyliorhinus canicula (assembly GCF_902713615.1). Taxonomy (NCBI): domain Eukaryota; kingdom Metazoa; phylum Chordata; class Chondrichthyes; order Carcharhiniformes; family Scyliorhinidae; genus Scyliorhinus; species Scyliorhinus canicula. Next base: position 113,159,716 of record NC_052152.1, read on the forward strand.
TTGACTGCCACAGGATTTAGATCGCAGAATGGGCAGACATGCAGCACATGGAACAAGGGAGATTACTGCTGCCTCACAGCGCCAGGGACCCAGGTTCAATTCCAGCCTTGGGTGACTGTGTAGTTTGCACGTTCTCTCCCTGCCTGCGTGGGTTTCCTCCGACAGTGCAAAGATGTGCAGTTGGGTGGGATTTTGTGGATAGGGCAGGGGAGTGAGCCGAGGTAGGGTGCCCTTTCAGAAGGTTAGTGCAGACTTGATGGGCGGAATAGCCTCTTTTTGCACTGTAGGATTTCTATGGTTCTATGACAATGCAGCACATCCTCAGCACTGCACTGCAAATGCTGCGGCTCAGGTCTTGAAATGAGACATGAGTCTCGTTGGAATTAAACACACATTAATGCCTTACAAAAGCATTCTTTTATGGAATAAGAACGTGCTGTTGGTGTACTTCTCTAACATGTACTGTCGCATTTGGCACTGTTATTTATTCCTTTTCCTTCTTCCTGCATTATATCTGCTACAATTGCCCCTTTACCTGTGTCAGAGAACCTCTACACTCAGTTGCATGGGCGAGACCAGAAATTGCTGTCTCCTCCTTGAGCAAGTGACTCACCTCAGTGGAAAAGACTTGCATTTATATATAGTGTCTTTCACAATCTTGAGGACACCTCAAAGTGCTTCATAGCCAATGAAGTACATTTGAAGTGTAGCCACAGCTGAAATGTAGAAAATGCGACGACATGGATTGAGATTTTCTGACCCCATTGTAACAGGATCCACCATAGGGGAAGCGGCCAAAAGTTAAGTGTAAGAGGCGACTTGATTTAAACCTTTAAGATCCTGAGGGGTATTGGCAGGGTGCATGTGGTGAGGATGTTTCCTCATGTTGGAGAATCTAGAACGAGGGGGTCACTGTTTAAAAATAAAGGATCACTCATTCAGACCGAGACAAGCAGAACTTCTTTTCTCTCAGAGGGTCGTGAGTCTCTGGCACTCTCCTCTTCAGAATATTTTTCATGCAGAGTGAGATAGATTCTTGATGAACAAGAGGGTGAAAGGTTTTTCGGGTCGGTGGGAAAGTGGAGTTGAGGTTACAATCATATCAGCCATGATCTTATTGAATGGCGGAATTATTGAGGGGCCGAGTGGCCTCCTCCTGCCCCTAATTTGTATGCTCAGATGTTCGTATGTCCATTGACTTTCCAGCGGGGCCGGGAAATCCTGGCCGCAGCTGGCACAGAGAAAACTCCCACAAACAGCAATGTGTTAATCACCAGATAATGATGCTGGTTGAAGGATAAATACTGGCCATGACAGCAGGGAAAACACTCCTGTTTTTCTTGAAATAGTGGCATGAGATCTTTTTTCCTCAGGACAGACAGGACCTTGGTTTACCAGCTCATCCAGCAGGTGACAAAGCAGCACTCCCTCAGTACTGCACCAGAGTGTCAGCATAGAATCTGTGTACTCTGTTATCATGTAGCGATATTGTTAAGTTGAACCTACTGCCACACTACAGGTCAGCATTTGTGGCTCAGATGGTGTTTCATACACTGCAACCACACATTTATGGTGGAAACCGAAGTTAGCATTAAATTAAATTGCATAGAAGTTAAAGCCCCGATACTGGCCTTTCAGCCAGTGTTTATGCTTCACTTGAACCTCCTCACGGCCTATTTTATATCACCCAAGAAGAATGAACTTTCATTTATGTAGTGCCTCTCCACAACCTCAGGATGCCTAAATATGATTTGTTAGAATAGATTGTGAATTCCTGTGCAATGCAGCGCAGGATAATGGGAGGTGCATGTCATTGGCTGAGCTGTGTTACACAGCACAAGTCAGAAGTCAGCAGCATAAGGTTCAGCATAGCATTGCGCCGATGCAATCGTGGCTTATAAACAGGAAAGAGAGACAGTTTAACAATAACAATTCAGCGGTCTGACGGAACTGTATCCACGGTGTGGAATAAGTTTATACCGTAGTGTTTCTCATCGGCTGTACACGACAGCTATATTCACCTTTCTTGTATATCCTGACTAAAGGTCACCTCAATACACGCAGTGATTCCTTATCCGCACAAAGTCATGTAAACAAGTGCTCGTGGGAAAGCACAAGCTCTCTTTAGAAACTAATATTCTCTGTTGAAATGCTTGTGGCTGGTCTCATCCAAAGACAATATAAGTGTTGCTGGAGAACATTTGGGCCAACCACAACAGCACGCAATCATGGATATTGGCTGTTGGCCCGTAGCTCCTCTTCTGTCTCTGACAACCACAAACAGCTTCACTTTAACTCTTTGAGCCTCTTTTCAATGTACACACATCTTTTCTTTGACAAGGCAATTGGTATGTTTTTATACACCATTTTGACAAGGAGTATGAAAGGATAGGAGCTCGAGGCATCAACAGCATACAGTTGGGAGCAGGATCTTTTCTTTGGAGTCAGGACAACTATAATATCCTCAGGTGTACCGAGAAGGTTTAACAACAAAGGTTTATAAAGACCACAACACGGCATATAGCACATCTGTCCCAGCCAGAATTGTCAACGCGGTTTTAATCCGGGTAGGCATTTAAGTGCCTGATTCATGAGTCCCAGCTACGAGGCCTCTGCCCCTCAGTGCGGGAGGTCTTTTAAAAAAAATATTTTCATTGAGGCATTTATATATATACAATGAACACAACCAAAACAAAAAAAAAGAACAAACAGGAAATCTTACAACAAATAAATCACACCACACTGCCCTACCCTCTCTGCCGTTCCCCTCCACCCTCCCGGCCTTCCCTATTTTTAACCCCCTATATCCCCCCCCCCCCCCCCCCCCCCCTCCCCTACACACACACTGCTGATGTCTTAACTGTCCTTGAGGAAGTTGATAAATGGTTTCCATCTCCAGGCAAACCTTTCCACTGATTCTCTCAAGGCAAAATTGATTTTTTCCAGCCTAAGGAATTCCGCCAGGTCGCTCACCCACACCCTCGGTTTCGGCGACCCCGGGTCCCTCCAATCCAACACAATCCGAATCCAGGCTACTGGAGAGGCAAGGCCCAAACCGTTGGCCTGTCTCATCCCCCAGGCTCCATGGTCTTGTGACACTCCGAATATCACCACTTCTGTACTCGGGGCCATCCTCACCTTCAGCACCTTGGACATTACGTCTGAGAGCACCTGCCAAAACCCCTTCAGCTTTGGGCATGTCCAAAGCATGTGAACATGGCTCGCGGGCCATCCCGCACACCACCCACACCTATTCTCCACCGCCTCAAAGCACCTCAAAGAACCTGCTCATTCTGACCACCGCCATGTGTACCCTATGGACTACTTTGAATTGCATAAGGCTAAGCCTACACACAAAGAGGATGCATTCACTCTCCTCAAAGCCTCTTTCCACAACCCAGTCTCCATTTCCCTCCCCAGCTCCGCATCCCACTTCTGTTTAACTTCTCCAATTGGGGCACCCTCCCAGTCCATTACTCTTTTTAAATGTCTGACACTATACCCTCCTGCTTTCGACACCACCTTGCCTTGCAGCCCCGGGTGCGGCAGGTCAGGAAAGGATGGCACCTGCTTCCAAACATAATCCCACACCTGTAAGTATCAGAACCCATTCCTGTTGGGCAATAATTACAGTCATCAGGTTTGTAAATATAAACACAATTACTTTTTATAAGCAGATCTGTAATGAAATATGCAGCATGTACAACTTGTTGACCACTAGCTAATTCCTATTCCCCCGCTTTAACTTTCCCCCACCCTCTACACACATGTACACACGCACACACACACACAAACCCACACATACGTGCACACAGGACAAACAAACATAGAGAGAAGAGAGGGGTGAAAATAAGAAGTGAAAGTAAAAGATAAGAATCTTTGTTTCAGATGGTTGTCTCTCCCACACTTTCATTCAAACCAGGCTCTCAGGTCGAGATTTCTGCTTTCCAGTCTGGAAAGGTTTTTACTGCCGACTCATTCATGTGTCTGTACGGCAGCCTTTGTGGAGAAAACATGAGCGAGAGGGAGCAGGGATCTGATTCGGCTTTCCTTAGGGCTCTGGAAATCATCCCACTCAGTTAGGATCCAATCACCACATGTCACCGGGCAGAATGCAGCCTTTCAGCCAATTCATTGGCCATCAGCCAACCAATTGAAGCAAATCCCACCCCATCTCTCGGGTACCACAAAATCTGAGTTCTGTTATTCGAAAACTAGCACCTTAAACTATGTTGCAACTTTTTAAGTTCTTCATTCTCTCTGCTGCTTGACTTATCCATTAATCATCCATGGATCAAAATGCTAATGGCAAAAACAAAAGAAAGGGAAAATACTTACAAGGGTTTTACATCTCTCCCCTCTGAAGTGTGCCAATCCCTCTGTCATTGAGATGGAGGCAGTTTCCTTTATCACTTTGCTCCCGGCTGTGTTTCCAGTGATTGTGGAGCTGGGTGGGGGTGGTGGGGGGGGGGGGGGGGGGGGGGGGGGGTGTGCAATGCATCAGGGAGCAACGATTCTACACCGATCATCAGGGGGTGCTACCGGCGGCCTCTCCCTTGCCAAACTCTCATCTGGGACAAAGGATCTTCTGTCTCCATGCCTGACCCAGAATTCTCCCTTTCGCGCATTGCTGCATCCTGGCCCTTGAGGGGTATTGCTCCTTGACCCCTGGATGATAGACAAAAGGGACAATGGGACAGCACGCTGGCACAGAGTTTAGTACTGCTGCCTCATAGCGCCAGGGAATCAGGTGAAATTCCAGCCTTGGGTGACTGTGTGGAGTCTGCCTGAGTTTTCCCCGGGAGCTCCAGTTTCATCCCACAGTCCAAAGATGTGTCGGTTAGGTGGATTGGCCATGATAACATTTCCCCTTAGCATCCAGGGATGAACGGGTTAGGTGGGGTTATGGGGCGAGGGCCTCTTTCTTTCAGAGGGTTGGTGTAGCCAAATGGCCTCCTTCTGCACTGTAGGGATTCTATGTTTTTATTCTTTGCTTCTGTTCTATTTTGTTCTAAAGGACTGATTCATCTGGTGGACCTGGTTCTGGTGTGGGTTCCTTGCCTTTGGGGTGGTCCATGTATTTGCGTACCGTCCACTCTTTGGTTTTGACTGTATAACAGACCAGTCCAGTCTTCTCTTATGGTATTGACCGGGCACCGTGTCCAAAATTACAGACATACACAGTCACTCCTGGCTTGAACCCTCTGTTCTGCTTCTCTTGCCTGTGGCACTTTTTCAGGAGATCTTGTTTCTTCTCCATATTTCCATGAATGATTAGGAAACATGAAGTTAAGACAGGTTCATTGTCTTCGGCCCATCGGTAGTTCTGCCGATGCACCCCCGGTCATTATATCCGGTGTCATTTTACTTTGGCAAATATAATTTCTTGTGGCGCCCTCCATGCCCCTTTCTGATGACTTTTTAGAAGTGCACATAACTGTGCCAATATGGTTGCCAAATTCAGAATGAATTTTCTGTAATAGTGTCCTAGGAATAACCTCAGCTCAGTTGTATTCCCAAACGTGGGGGCGTGCTTGATAGCTCGAACCTTCTCCTGCATCGAGTGCAAGCCGTCGTTGTTGACCCGGTACCTCAGGTGTGTGACTTCTTTCACGTCGAATACACACTTGCCTCTTTTTAGGCGGATGCCTACCTCAGAGAAACGCCGGAGGACCTCCTCTAAGTTATCCAGGTGTTCTTTCTCGGAGGCTCCAGTGATCAATATGTCGCCAAGGTAGATTGCTATTCTTATGAGCCTTTGAAGGATGCTCTCCATAACCCGCTGGATGATCGCACAGGTGGATCATACTCTGAATGGAAGCATGGTGTATTCATTCAGATCCCAGTGGGTATTAGTCACATATTTCCCGGATGCCGCATCCAACTCCAACTGGAGTTATGTGTGATTCATGTTCAATTAGGACAAAAAATGACCCTCAGCCAACTTGCATAAAGGTCCTCCATGCGTGGTATTGGGTACCCATCCAACCTGGACGCCTTGGTCATCGGCAATTTATAATCGTCCCACAGGCGGATGGTCTTACTTGGATTCAGCACCGAGACTACTGGGGCTGCCCACTCTGCGAGCTACGTAGGACGAATAATCTCCAGATCTTCCAGCCGGCTAAGCTCGTCGTTCACTTTCGACACCAGGGCATATGGCACTTGGCAGGACCTAAAATACTTGGGTTGGGCTTCTGGGTCTATGTAAATTTTGGCCATGGCTCCCTCAATCTTTCCCAACCCATCTTGGAAAACTTCCAGGTTTTTTCCCAGGACTTTGTCCAACCTGCCAGTACAAATTTTGAAAATCTGCTGCCAATCCTGGTGGAGTCTCTACAACTAGTCACAGCCCAAAAAACTGGGGCCGGGCTGCTGGACCAGTATCAGTGGCAGGTGAATGGATTGCTGTCCAGAGACAACTGGAGGAGTCATTGTTCCAATGATGGACAGTGGTTCTCCGGTATCTGTTGCCAATGGTGCCTTAGTGTCCAGGTGTTGGATCCCTGCACAGACATGCTGGTAGGGTTGTTGTCCAATTACTGAATCAGCAGCTCCCGTGTCCATTTCCATCTTTTGTGGGTGGCTGTTTACCTGGACGGTCATCTTGATGAGGGTTACTCTTGGTTCCATAATGAAGTTTAGCTCGTCCTCCTCCTCGGGATGTGCTAAGTGTAAAGCCGTGGCTCTGTGTAAAGTCCTGGCTCTGGATAGATGTGTCCTCCATCTAGGGTGATGCACTGACTGACTGTTCTGGCATTCCCAGCCTCCACAGTTCCTGCGACCACAGGTGTAGCATTGTTGTGAGTCGATCACCTGGAACTCAGGAAAAGTGTCTCGTCGGGCTGCATTGGGTCTGATAACAATGTTGCTTCGGTGGCGACTGAGTCCCAGTCTGAGCATTACTCCCAGAATGGGGGGGGGGGGGGGGGGTGGCCACCGCTATTCATCTCCATATCCAGTGAGCCCTGGAATTCCTGGACTCCTTTTCCCAAGTTTTCATGCAAGAAGGATAATTCTATGGCCTTTTTTAAGACCAAAGAAGGTTCTGCCAGCAACTTATGTTGGGTTGCAATGTTGTTTATGCCACACACGAGGTGGTCCCGCAGCATCTTCGGAAGAGATGGCCCATCGTGTCAATGCTTTGCTAGCTTGCGTAGGCTCTTAAAGAATACTGTGACCGATTCCCAATAATGGCATTCGGCTGAAACATAACACATCCATTCAATATACAGGGCCCAGTCTTCCATGCCTGTGTCAAAATCTTCAAGCCTCCCAATAAAGCTGCATTTTTAAACTTGCTCTGACCTTGCTCTTGTGGAGCTGAATTCAAATGCACCCTAGTGGGGCGATTCTCTGACATGGAGGCCAAGTGTTCGCGATGTCGTGAACACCATCGCATTTCACAATGGCGCGGGTATGAGCCCGGGCCTGGGTACCAGCGATTCTGGCCCCCACAGGGGGCCATCAAGGCGCTGGAGCGGTTCACGCCACTCCAGCCTCCTTTCACGGTGCCAAATGGGCACTGCGCCAACCCGTGCACGTGCAGTTGGGCCGCGCCAACCTGCGCATGCGTGAGGGACTTCTTTAGCATGCCGACATCGACCAACATGGCGCCGGTGTTCAGGGGCCGGCTGCACCAGAAAGTAGGCCCGGGGGGAGAGGCAGGCCTGCCAATCGGTGGCCCCCCATCGGAGACCCCCCCCGGTGAAGGATCGTTTTCCCCGCCCCACAGGCCGCCCTCTGGCCCTTCGCGCAGAGTTCCCGCCAGCAGCAACCAGGGATGAACGGCGCCGGCGGGACTCTGTCGTATTGGCACAGCCGCTCGGCCCATTCGGGCCGGAGAATTGGCGGCACCACCGATTCCAGCAGCCCATGGCTGGCGCCGTGCCAAACACACCGGCGCAAATTACACCGATTCTCCGCACCTTGGAGAATAGTGCGCCGGCGTCGGGACGTTGTGGCGTGATTGTGCCGATTCTCCAGCCCGGCACGGGGCTCGGAGATTCGCCCCCAGAATGTCCAAAATTACAGCCATAGTTCTGTTTTCCCTCATCGCCAGTAGAATGTCCTCAGGAGCTCTGAGAAGGTTTAACAACAAAGATTTATTTAGTCAATCAAAAATAAAGACCACAACGTGGCATACAGCTCAGAAGTCCCAGCCGGGACTATCGGTCTGCCGGCTCCAATCCTGGCCGGCTTTTAAATACCTGGTTCACGGGTCCCAGCTGCTGGGCCTCCACCCCTCAACAGAGAAGCTCGTATTCCACAAGCCCCGGGTGATTAATTGGGTCTTCCCATGGGTCTCATGGGGATTATTACAACACAAAGTTGGGGTCAGATAGGCTCACAACCCTGCACTGGTGATTTTCTCCGAGTTGCCCAATTGTCCAATTCAGAATGGTGGGCAGGCTCCCACAGCTTGATGGCCAAGAGGACGGAAGCCTTCCAACTTGGAAGAAGCAACATGGTGTTTTAGGTAAGAGGGAGAAAGGGTGCCTCCATTTTAAGGCATCCTCTTCCCACCTTTTGAAACTTTTGAATAAATAAATGTCATCAGCAGTCAGGCCCCCATTGCGGATGAAGGTCTACTCTTTGTGGCCTGCAGCAACAGCTGAAGCAGGCAAGGCAGGCTTTGAGGCCTGCCTGAAGTTCTGAGCCACCATAACCGCCCCCTGCCCTACACCAGTCTGTCGCTGGAAAGCCACCTCCAGGCTTCTAGCTGAGTCCCCAACATCTATGAGGTGACCTGGACACTGCAAAATTTCAGGTGGCCTCTGACAGTGCACCTTAATAGGCTATTAAGTATGCTCAACTGCTTGTGGGCAGGTCATTGGCAACACTGACAATTTAGGTCGTTGCATGCCCAGGAAGGCAAAAGAAGTGAGTGAGCTTTATTATTCAGAAATGAGAAGGCTGGAGGAGTAACCTAATTATTTGATATAATAGATGTTTTCAGTTGTGGGTCCAAAACTAGTATCCATAAATATACAATGGCCACTAATAATCCTATAGGGAAGTCAGAAGAAATCCCTTTACTCAGAGAGTGGTGGGAATGTGGAAATCGCTATGTGGAAAAGGACGTTAGTGAGCCAGATGGGTTTTTACAACAATTGATGGTAATTGCCATAGTCACCAATACTGAGACTGGCTTTCGATTCCCAATTTATTAATTGAATTTAAATTCCACCAGCTGCTGTAGTGGGGCTTGAGCCTGTGTCCCTCGTGCATTAGCCTGGGGCCTCTGGATTATTAGTACTGTGAGAATATCACGACATCACTGTCTCCCCAGTGGGGCATAAGTGCTGATACAGACCAGTTCAATCAAATGGCCTGTTTCTGTGCTGTGACTGTTTCTGTGCTGTAACAATTCTATTTCACAAATGAACCACTTAAGAAATGTGAGTTGGGGTATGCCATTTAGCCCTCTCAAGCTTGCTCAGCCATCTTAAATCATGACTGATCTTCCATCTCTACTCTACCTTCTCGCACTATCCCCATAATTTATCGTAATATTTACTTCTCTCTGTGAATATTCTCAACGACTGAATATTCACAGCTCCCTGGGTCGGGAATTCCAAAGATTCACAACCCTTTCAGTGAAGGAATTTCTCCTCATCTGAGTTCGAAATGGCTGACCCCTCGTTCTGAGATTGTGACCACCATGTTCTAGATTTCCTGGCATTTTCTCTGCCAATTAAGCCCCTCAAAAATTTCACCTGTTCCAATTTGATTCCTTGAGGGAGGGAGGAGGGTTGCGATGTAGGGGGGGGGGAGGGGGGCTGTCGAGTAGTTCTTCAGGACCAGAGTGAGACCAGGAAAAGGCACCACTAACGTCATCAATGAACAGGCTACAGTATAACTGGAACAAAGAAAGTTCCCAAAGTGCATAAAAGCACAGGAATAGTTGGAACCCATACTGTTCCCATAGCGACGCCCTTCATCTGGAGGAAATGAGTGAAGTTAAAAGGGAAGTTGTTCAGGGTGAGAATAAATTCAGTCAAATGGAGGAGGGGGTGTCTGGTTTGAGACACAATAGCGATTACCCTGGTGAGGCTTGTGTTGACGTGTAGAGGTATATATTATTCAGTCTATAGCGATAATGAGAGGAACAAGGAAATTAATTTGGCAGGGCGAGTATCAACAGCATTTTCAGTTGGAGGATTTTCAACTCATTTATCAGTAGAAGGTGGGGTTTTTACTCAGGTCAATCAATGAAGCTGTGGCTGCCAATTGTGGAGAGTTGCTGACAGTGTTTTGAAGGTGGCTCCTGCCCTTTTAAGTGTGGTGTACCTCAGCTCCTGCACCAGCCCAGAACTTGGCAGGTGATGTTTCAGTTTCATCGCGTGCAAGGAGCTCTTTGAGACTGCATTCCCAGGAAAGCAACCGAGCCCCACCCTGAGATTATGGAATTAGATAGCATCATATTTCTTTGTGGACTGTTTTTGCATATTAAAAGTGATGTTGCAACTCCTGTCAAGTGTACCCTGTCGAGGTTGGAAGAGCAGGCTCCCTCACTTCAAAGGACACTGTCATAATGAAAAGTCTGGCAAACTTTTATCCATGTAACAAAGTAATGCACAACTTTGGGATGTTCCAATGTGTTTCGCAGCCAGAGAAATACATTTGAAGTGCAGTCACCAATTTCTGAAATGCATCAGCTGATTTGCACGCAGAAAGATTGCACAACAGCAACATAATAACATACCACATAGCTATCTTTTTGGTGTACTGTTTCCCTATTCATTGAATTTACAGTGCAGAAAGAGGCCATTCGGCCCATCGAGTCTGCACCGACCCTTGTAAAGAGCACCCCACTTAAGCCTACACCTCCACCCTATCCCCGGAACCCAGTAACCCTACCTAACCTTTTGGACACGAAGGACAATTTGTCATGGCCACTCCACATAACCTGCACATCTTTGGACTGTGGGAGCACCCGGAGGAAACCCACGCAGACACGGGGAGAACGTGCAGACTCCGCACAGAGAGTCACCCAAGCCGGAATCAAACCTGGTACCCTGGAGCTGTGAAGCAACTGTTCTTTTTTTTAAAAATAATTTTTATTGAAAGAGTTTTTCCATACAGACATTTACCCCTACTAATTTTTAAATTATTTACAACACAATCCCTCTAGGCAAATATCCCTCCCTCGCCCGCCCTCTCGCGCGCACCATTCCTCCCCCCCCACCCCCCCCCCAAGCAACAACTTAACAAACAAGGCAGCCTACAGTTTCAGACATGAGCAGCGAGCAGACTTGCCCGCGTTACAGTCGTGCATGTCCCCCCACGACCATTGCTGCCCCCCCTCCCCCCCCCTCCCCCCCCTCCCCCCCCCCCCCCCCCCCTCCCCCCCCCCCCCCCCCCCGGGTTGCTGCTGCCACGACCCCGAACGCCTATCTCTGATCTAAAAAGTCAAGGAAAGGTTGCCACCGCCTGGAGAATCCCTGTACCGACCCTCTCAGGGGAAATTTGATCCTTTCTAGCTGAATATAGCTAGCCATATCGTTAATCCAAGTTTCAACGCTTGGAGGCCTCGCGTCCTTCCATTGAATTAATATCCTTCGTCGAGCCACTAGGGACGCAAAGGCCAGTATTCCGGCCTCCCTAGCCTCCTGTACCCCCAGTTCTACCCCGACCCCAAAGATCGCAAGCCCCCATCCTGGTTTGACCCTGGACCCCACCACCTTCAACACCGTCCTTGCCACCCCCTTCCAGAACCCTTCCAGCACCGGACATGCCCAGAACATATGCACATGGTTCGCTGGGCTTCCCAGACATCTGACACACCTGTCCTCACCCCCAAAGAACCGGCTCATCCTTGTCCCCGTCATGTGAGCTCTATGCAGCACCTTAAATTGAATGAGGCTCAGCCTCGCACACGAGGAGGAAGAATTGACCTTCTCCAGTGCATCCGCCCACGTCCCGTCTTCTATCTGCTCTCCCAGCTCCCCTTCCCACTTGGCTTTCAGCTCCTCCCCTGATGCTTCTTCCGCCTCCTGCATTATCTTGTAGATGTCCGATATCCTCCCCCCTCCGACCCAGACCCCCGAGAGCACCCTATCACTCGCCCCCTTACTGGGGAGCAGGGGGAACCCCTCCACCTGCCGCCTAGCAAATGCCTTCACTTGTAAATATCTGAACATGTTTCCCGGGGGGAGCTCAAACCTCTCCTCCAGCCCTCCCAGGCTCGCAAACCTCCCCTCTATAAACAGGTCCTTCAGCTGCCGTATGCCCACCCTGTACCAGCTCTGAAATCCCCCGTCGATGTTCCCCGGGATGAATCTATGGTTCCCTCTTATTGGCGCCGCCAACAGACCTCCCATTTCCCCCCTGTGTCGCCTCCACTGCCCCCATATCTTGAGGGTGGCCGCCACCACCGGGCTCGTGGTGTACCTCGTGGGGGGGAGCGGCCATGGTGCCGTTACTAGGGCCCCCAGGCTTGTGTTGCCACAGGACGCCCTCTCCATTCGTTTCCAAGCTGCCCCCTCCCCTTCCATCATCCACTTGCGCACCATCGACACATTTGCCGACCAGTAATACCCCGAGAGATTGGGTAGTGCCAGCCCTCCACTGTCCCTACTCCGCTCCAAAAAGACCCTCCTCACCCTTGGGGTGCCGTGTGCCCACACGTAGCTCATGATGCTACTCGTCACCTTTTTGAAGAAGGCCCTAGGGAGGAAGATGGGCAAGCACTAAAATAAAAACAAGAACCTTGGGAGGACCGTCATTTTGATTGACTGCACCCTCCCCGCCAGCGACAGTGGCACCATGTCCCACCTCTTAAATTCCTCCTCCATCTGTTCCACCAGCCTGGAAAAGTTCAACTTGTGGAGGGTCCCCCAGTTCCTTGTCACCTGCACCCCTAAGTACCTGAAGCTCTTTCCTGCTCGCTTGAAGGGGAGTCTCCCAATTCCCTCTCCCTGGTCCCCCGGGTGTATCACAAAAACCTCGCTTTTGCCCAAATTTAGTTTGTACCCCGAAAAGTCCCCAAACTCTGCTAATAGTTCCATTATCTCCGGCATTCCCCCTTCTGGGTCTGCCACGTACAGCAGTAGATCATCCGCATACAGCGATACCCGATGTTCCTCCCCTCCCCTAGTCAGTCCTCTCCACCCCCCTGAACCCCTCAGTGCCATCGCCAACGGTTCAATCGCCAGTGCGAAAAGTAAGGGGGATAGGGGACATCCCTGCCTGGTCCCTCGGTGGAGCCCGAAATACTCCGACCTCCTCCCGTTTGTCACTACACTCGCCGTCGGGGCCGAGTAGAGCAACTTCACCCACTTAATAAAGCCTTCCCCAAACCCAAACCGTTCCAACGTCTCCCACAGGTACTCCCACTCCACCCTATCGAATGCCTTCTCCGCGTCCAGCGCTACCACTATCTCAGCCTCCCCCTCCACTGCCGGCATCATAATTACATTCAGCAATCTCCGCACGTTCGTGTTGAGCTGCCGCCCCTTCACGAACCCCGTCTGGTCCTCATGGATTACCCCTGGCACACAATCCTCTATTCTAGCTGCCAGGATCTTTGCCAGCAACTTGGCATCCACGTTCAGAAGCGAGATAGGCCTGTAGGACCCGCACTGCACGGGGTCTTTATCCCGCTTCAATATCAGGGAGATCAGAGCCTGCGACATTGTCGGGGGCAGAACCCCCCCCTCCCGCGCCTCATTAAAGGCTCGTACCAGTACCGGTCCCACCAAGTCCACATTTTTCTTATAGAATTCCACCGGGAACCCATCTGGCCCCGGCGCCTTCCCCGCCTGCATCTGACCTATTCCCTTGACTAGTTCCTCTAGCCCTATTGGCGCCCCCAGCCCTTCTACCAGCCCCTCCTGGACCCTTGGGAACCTCAATTTGTTTAGGAAGTCCTCCATTCCCTCTCTCCTCGTCGGCGGCTCAGACCGATACAACTCCTTGTAAAAATCCCTGAAGACCCCGTTCAGTTCTTGCCCCTTCTGCACTACCTTCCCGCCCCTCTCCTTCACTCCCCCAATCTCCCTAGCCGCATCTCGTTTGCGAAGCTGGTGTGCCAGCATCCTGCTCGCCTTTTCCCCATACTCATAGACCGCGCCCTGCGCCCTTCTCCACTGCGTCTCTGCCTTCCTGGTGGTCAGCAGGTCGAACTTGGCCTGCAGGCTGCGCCGTTCTCCCAGCAGCCCCTCCTCTGGTGCCTCCGCATATCTCCTATCCACTTCCAATAGCTCCCCCACCAGCCTCTCCCTCTCCTGCCTCTCCTTTCTTTCTCTGTGTGCCCTTATGGAGATCAGCTCTCCCCTGATCACTGCCTTCAGGGCCTCCCAGACCATCCCCACCTGCACCTCACCCGTGTCATTCAAGTCCAGATAGCTCTCAATGCTCTTCCGGACCCTTTTACACACCTCTTCGTCCGCTAACAGCCCCACATCCAGCCGCCACAGCGGGCGCTGGTCCCGCGCCTCCCCCATTTCCACATCCACCCAGTGTGGTGCATGATCAGAGATCGCAATGGCCGAGTACTCAGCTTCCCGTACCCTTGGGATCAGCCCCCTGCTCAACACGAAGAAATCGATTCTGGAGTACACTCTATGGACGTGGGAGAAAAAGGAATACTCCCTCGCCCTCGGCCTACCAAACCTCCATGGGTCTACTCCCCCCATCTGCTCCATGTACCCCCTCAGCACTTCTGCCGCTGCCGGCCTCCTATTGGTCCTTGAGCTCGATCTGTCTAGCCCGGGGTCCAGCACTGTGTTAAAGTCCCCCCCCATGATCAAGCCCCCTGCCTCCAGTCCCGGAATGAGGCCCAATAGGCGCCTCATAAAACCCGCGTCATCCCAGTTCGGGGCATATACGTTGACCATCACCACTTTCTCCCCCTGCAGCTTACCCTTCACCATCACATACCTACCCTCCTTATCCGCCACCACCTCCTCCGCCACGAACGACACCCTCTTTCCCACCAGAATCGCCACCCCCCGGTTCTTTGCGTCCAATCCAGAGTGGAACACCTGTCCCACCCACCCCCTTCTCAGGCGAACCTGGTCCACTACCTTCAAATGGGTCTCCTGTAACATTGCTACATCAGCCTTCAGTCCCTTCAGGTGTGAGAATACCCTTGATCTCTTGACCGGCCCATTCAGCCCCCTCACGTTCCAAGTGATCAGCCGGGTCGCGGGACGACCCCGCCCCCTTCCCCTGCCGATTAGCCATGTCCTGTTCCCTGCTCGCCCCGGGTCGACCCTCCCCTTCTGACCCGCTCCCCATGGCGATGGCCCCCTCCCCCCACCCCTCCAGTCCTCCACCTCCCGTTCCTGATCTTTCCAGCAGCAACCCGGTGTCCCTCCCTAACCCCCCCCCCCCTCCCCCCCCCCCCCCCCCCCCCCCCCCCCCCCACCCCAGGCTAGGACCCCTCCTAGCCGCGATGTACCCTCCATCGTACTCCCGTAAGTCAGCTGGTTTACGCTGACCCGGCTGCTCCTGCCACACTCCGACTCCTCCCGGCTCGGGGGGGGGGGGGGGGGGGGCCCCCCCCCCCCCTTGCCACTCCTCCCTGGCCCCGCTCCAACGCGGGAAAGGTCGCCATTGCTAGCCACGCCCCGCGCTCCTCCCCTCCCCCCTCCTCTGCCCCGCGCGCGGGAAAACAGAGGAAAGCCCGCGCTTTCGCCCTGCCACACCCCACCCCGCCATCTTCAGTTCCACCCCCGTCCCCATCCATGCCTGTAAAGAACCCCCCCTAGGAGCCCATATCCCCGATCTGCTCTCCCCCCCGTCCCGCCTCCCCAACTTAACATTATAAATAACAGATAGATAACAAATAACAATGTACTTAACAGTCGCCCTCTACCAAACGATATAAATAACCATAAATAACCATGAATAACCACAATAACAATAACTAAGGGAAGTTGGCAAAGGGGGAAAAAACATCAGAAGAAAAACCAAAGCAAGAGTTCAAGATCCAAACAAAGAAAGAAAAAAAAAAGGGAAACCGTTCCAATAAGAGTTGTCCAGTTCCGACCCAGCCGAAAAAGAACCGCTTGTTCAGCTGAAAGTACCCGAGCGGCTACGGCCGCCAAGTATCCCCTGGGTCTAATTCGAGTCCAGTTTCTCTTCCTGTACAAAGGCCCACGCCTCCTCTGGGGACTCAAAATAGTGGTGTTGGTTCTTGTAGGTGACCCACAAGCGCGCTGGCTGCAGCATCCCGAACCTGATCCGTTTTGCATGTAGCACCGCCTTCGTCCGGTTGTACCGGGCCCGCCGTTTTGCCACCTCCGCACTCCAGTCCTGGTACACCCTCACCGTCGAGTTCTCCCACTTGCTGCTCCTTTCCCTCTTGGCCCATTCCAGCACTCTCTCACGATCGCTGAGTCGCTGGAACCGCACCAGCACCGCCCTCGGGGGCTCATTTGCTCTTGGCTTCCTAGCCATGACCCTGTAGGCCTCTTCCAGCTCCAGGGGCGAAGGGACGGCCCCTGCCCCCATCAGGGAGCTCAGCATCTCTGCTACGTATCCCGGGAGGTCTGACCCCTCCAGGCCTTCTGCCAGGCCCAAGATCCTCAGGTTCTTCCGCCTCATTCGGGTATCCAGCTCCTCAAAACGGCTCTGCCATTTCAGGTGGAGTGCCTCGTGCACCTCTACCTTTCCCACGAGGACCGTGGCCTCCTCCTCCCTCGCAGTCATCTCCTGCTGCAGCTCCCGAATCGACGCCTCTTGGGTCGCCTGGGCTCCCATCAGCCTGGTGGTCGTCGCATTCATTGACTCCAGGAGCTCCACTTTCAGCTCCGTAAAGAAGCGCAGGAGAGCGGCCTGCTGCTCCTCCGCCCATTTCCTCCATTCCTCAGGTGCGCCACCGGCCGCCATTTTGGTCTTCTTCCCCCGCTTTTTTTGGGGAGCTGCTGTTGCTTTCTTTGCCACCCCACTCCGGGTACCGACCATAAAGTTGGTCTGGTTCTCCTCAGGGAGCCTTCCCCCACCGGGATTTGTCCTTCCAGCGCCGTTGGGGCCCTCCAGTCGGCCCGAAAACACCTTTGTAGCAGGAGCCGCCAAACGTGCGACTTAGCTGGTCATAGCCGCAACCGGAAGTCCCGAAGCAACTGTCCTAACCACTGTGCTAACATGCTGCCCATTGAGAGAATGGGCATGATAGAAAGGTTGAACTGCATTTATTTGATGCTTGTCATAGCCTCAGAATGTCCTGCAGTGCTTTGAAACCAATGGGGTGGGGGGGGGGGGGGGGGGGGGGGAGAGGGGGGGGGGGGAGGGGGGGGGGGATTCTCCCTCCCGCCGCACCAGTGGCAGGATTCTCCATCTCGCCAGCCGGCAAATGGGGTTTCCCATTGTGGGTAGCCCTATGCCATCAGGAAATCCCCAGGCATGAGTGTGCTGCTGGCTCAACAGAGAATACTGACAGTGGAGAATCCAGCCCATAATATACCTTTTAAAGTGTATTCACTCTCGGTAATGTAGGAAACATAGCAACCAATTCGCTCAAACGGCAATCTGAGAATGACCAGATAATTTGTTTTGGTGTTGTGCTTGAGCGATAGATATTGGGAAAATTCCTCTACTCTTCTTTGAAATAGTGCCCTGGGATCTTTTATGCACAACTGGGGGGAGAGGGGGCAGATGGAGCCTCAATTTACCAGCTCACCTGAAAGACGGCACCTACCTTCAGCACTTCAGCAGTCTGTCAATACTGGGCTGTGTGTTAGACTGGATTTTGTGTGCAAGTATCTGAATCATGTCCACAGTTTGCACACATTTTGCCAGTGTTACTCTAACCAGCGTGGTCTAGAGGTACAGTGGGTAGCATCCAGCCTCTGAACCAGAAGTTCCGGGTTTGAGTCCAACTTCAGGGCTTTGGAATATTGTGTACAGTTCTGGGCGCCACACTAAAGGAAGGGTGCGAGCGCATTGGGGAGAGTGCGGAAGAGGTTTACAAGAATGATTCAAGGGATGAGAAACTTCAGTTAGGAGGATAATGTCACAGTACTGGACCAGACCCAAAATTTATATTAGAAAGCTGGACGAGAAACCTGTAGAATCCAACAAGGAGACACAGGAGCACAGGGTACGGTAAAAATGAACTCAGGTTTATTTAGGTATACATAACTAACAACTCCTCAACCCAAAGGGTCACTCTCTCCAACCTGCACCCAAGTTGGGGTTTTCATACAGCAATGTTCCCTCTTGTTAAGGGGAAATCCCGCCCCATTTTCGCAGAAAACCGGCCCACGAAATAACCCCTGCATCGGCCGGCTCACGCGCGGCGGACCGCCCCACCACAGTGCCCCAGCTACGCGTAACGCCCACCAACCCGCGGATCACCCCTCCCCCGACTGAGGCGACGCTGGACTACGTCTGCAGCCGCCACGCTGAGTTACAAGGAGCGGGTTAGACCATGAGTGGCCCACGCCGTCATGAATTCGGCCGGTCAGGGACAGAGCATTGGGGGGCGGGCTTCAGGCAATGGCCTGAGGCCGTGGATACGTGGCGCAGCGCACTCTCCGAGATTGCCGCTTTGAAGGGGGCGGAGCATCTGTTGGGAATTTGGATTCTCCGACCTGCCGCTGAACGCGATTTCGGCGTTGGCGACCGGAAAATCCAGCCCCTGATGTCAACACTTAGGGCAGGATTCTCCGCTTGCCGACGCCAAAATCGCATTTGGCAATCAGGTAGAGAATCCCTTTTGACCCCAAAATCAGGAGCGGTGCCTGTTTTCGGATGCTCCACCCCCTCCAAAACAGGGGTCATGGGTGAGTACGCCGCACGCTGTTGGGACAACATCAGGATGTCACCTGAAGGTCTCCCTGATGCTCTGCCCCCGATGGGCCGACTTCACGACACCGTGGATCACTTGTGGGCTGAGTTTTCATCCATCTCGAGTGGCGGCTGTGGACTGTGTCCACAGTCGGAGGGGAGAGTCGTTCCGCTGGCCGGGAGGGCTTCGGTGGGTGCTGGGGAGACTGGTGGAAGGTGGTCCAGGGGTGGCGAGGTGGGTTACAGGGGAGCTCTATCTGGCAGCCGGGTCCGCTTGCGGCCAGCGTCATGCTGTACGCCACGACTGCTGCGGGTCATCGTCATGCGCGGCCACGGACCCAGCAATTCTCCATCCGTTTCTGTTGAGAACACTGGGCGGAGCATCGGTGTGGGGGCGCTGCCGACATTTTCATCGTCAGACGAGGCACATTCTCCGGACATAGCTTCAAAATCGCAGAATCCAGCCCTTAGTTTCTGAAACGGAGAATCCCGCTGCATGAATCTGGCCTGTCCGGGTGGGTGAGGCTCTTTACCAGTGCGTTGGTTTGCCCACCCACTGTGATCAGTAATATCAAGATTTGTCGCTTATCCCCAACTATGGTATTTGAGCAAAAAACAATATTGTACCCTCTCAAAGTACTGGGACCAGTCATTGTTACTCACGTCGAATTGTTCAAGTTTCTCGATGTGCGGTATCTCTATGGCTGTAGTAGAGGCCTCCCTGGGCCTCGGCAAAGTGGTTCGGTGGTACAGTGTGTGATGCCTGCGGCAGCTCCACTTCAACCTCATCATCTGTGCAGATCCAACAAAGAGACACAGGAATGCACGGTAGGATAAAATGAACTCAGATTTATTTAGGTATACGCAACTAACCCAATCAACAACTCCTCGGCCCGAAGGGTCACCTTCATATCGGGGTTTTTATACAGTGAGGTTAAGGGGAAACACCGCCCCATTTTACCGGGGAATATCATTCTCAGTGGTCGTCATGGGGAACCGGATTGGTGCATCATCTGTGGCCTGTAAGGGGGGCGCAACAAAACCCCAACAATTGTTTAACTTGTAAACTGTGAGGATAGCATCCTTCACCCCCAGGAGTGATTCCACTTACAAATCCGGGGGGGGGGGGGTTTGCAATAAAACAAACATTATTAACACCAGATTAACCACATCATCATCCAAGGAAAAACAGCTTTAGTAATAACATTTTATTGTCACAAGTATGAAGTTACTGTGAAATGCCCTTTGTCGCCTGTTCGGGTAAGCTGGGACGGGAATTGAACCAGTGTTTCTGGCCTTGTTCTGCATCACAAACCAGCCGTCTAGCCCGCTGAGCTAAACTGAGCTAGCCCACTGAGCATTTCAATTAACTGTTCAACATTTCTTACAAAAGGATAAAGAAAGGTAGCCTTGTGGATAGCACAATTGCTTCACAGCTCCAGGGTCCCAGGTTCGATTCCGGCTTGGGTCACTGTCTGTGCGGAGTCTGCACATCCTCAACGTGTGTGTGTGGGTTTCCTCCGGGTGCTCCGGTTTCCTCCCACAGTCCAAAGATGTGCAGGTTAGGTGGATTGGCAATGATAAATTGCCCTTAGTATCCAAAATTCCCCTTAGTGTTGGGTGGGGTTACTGGGTTATGAGGATAAGGTGGAGGTGTTGACCTTGGGTAGGGTGCTCTTTCCAAGAGCCAGTGCAGACTCGATGGGCCGAATGGCCTCCTTCTGCACTGTAAATTCTATGAAAGGTCTTTGAGTTCACTTTCCCATATATTTCAAAAATTTAAATTGAGCAAAATCCATACACACAGGTCAAACACCACTTATTAATACAATTAACACTTACTGGCTTACAGGTTTATTCACAAAACCCTTGGAGAGAAGCTTTCAGAAGTAAGTCTGATAAACAGACCTCCTTCCCTCAGAACCCAGAGAAGAACTCTAAAAATGATACTAAAATCAAACATATGGCAGGACTGACTGAAGGCCCCCACCCTCGGGACCTCCTGACTAAAGAGATTTCCCCCACAGTCCCCATGACTAAAGAGACCCCCAGGGACCCCCTGATTAAGGAAAATCCCCCCCCCCCCCAGATTCCACCCCCCCTAGTAAAAAGCCTCCTGTATGGAAGCTAGAGAAGCATTATTGTTGTAATAGTTACCTTGCAGCTTTAGGCGTTCATTCGTCGAAGGAGAGCAGCTGTGCCTGCATCTGCTTCCCACAGATCCTCTATTTACAAGCCACTCATAGCTTTTGAGTACTGGTTTGTGATTGACAGCTCATAAAAACCATCTGCAGCTTTTATCCATTCATATCCTTTCATGCTTCTGCAATCGAAGAGATAAAACCCCAATGTTTGTAAACATTGGCCACATTGAAAGGTATGTGCAGTGAACTTACACACTATAGTGATTGTAATAGGCTTAGTGCTTGGAATGCACTCGGGAGACCTGCCCCAGTGATCTCCTTAATAGAGAAACCCCACCCCAGGAATGCGCTTAGTGATTGGAATGCACTTACCTCTCTTTGATGTGGTTTATGTTTGTAAAGATTGGGGTTTCACCACTTAGAGTCACTCATCCATGAAGGGTGATGAATAAATTAAGGATGCAGCTGGTTTGTGGAAGCTGTCAATCACAGCCCACTACTAGAAAGCAATAAATAGGTGCAGTTAATGGATCTGAAACATTAACTGGTTTGAAACACAGGTTACAGCTGTTCTCCTGAGAAATGGATACTGTAAGTGTTACAGCTGTAATTAATTTCACTGCCCCTGTCTAGACTGCTCTCTAACTTCCAGACAGGGTCACATTTCTGTGTGGGGGGAGTTGGGTCTGTGGGGAGGGGATCCCTCTAGTTAGGGGTCCCTGTGAGGGATCCTTTTTGTCAGGGGTTACTTGTGGAGGGGTAGGGGTCCTTTAGTTAAGTGTCACTATGGGTGGTCCCTCTAGAAAGGTGGTCCCTGTGGGGGTCCCTTTAGTTAGGGGATCTCTGTGGAGGGTTTCTTCTGTTAGAGGGTCCCTGAAGGTCTCCCTCTTCATGGGGTCCCTGGGGGGCATCCCTATTAAGGGGTTCCTTGGGGGCATCTCCCTATTGAAGGTGTCCCAGGGGACGGTTATGAGGGGTGGTTCTGGTAGAGGAGGGGTGAGCAGGTTGCGCATTATTGCGGGGGGGGGGGGACCCTTGGATGGACTTTGGGAGCAACTCCCCGAAGTGGCTGGCCCACCCGTGAGGTCCACCACACCAGGGCCACGCCGGTAAATACCAGAATGAGCCATGCCCACGCGATTCCCGGCCCAGGAGACTGGAGAATCATGAAGGATTGGAGAATAGTGTGCCGGGGCATTAAGATTCTGTTGCATTCTTTTACATCCTCCCACTGGCGTGTGGTCATGGCATCAGCGGGGGGTCGGAGCATAGCATTCGGATCTGCAACTGGTGCTGATCCCAATTTTCCTCCATTACCGGATTCTCTGTCCCATCAAGAAACGTGCTTTCGGCGTTGCGGGACGGAGAATCCAGCCCTACATGTGGGTGAATACCGGTGTGGATCTCACCCAAAAAGCTGGCGAGAAACATCCCTAAATGACACTTCGGGCGCGATTCTCCAGCCTCGTTGCACTCGAGTAACAGCGTGGTGATGCCGGTGAATAGTGGGAGAGGCCAAAAAGGAGAAGACACCTGGCAGTTTGCGATGCAACCAGCCCGTCCCCGTAGCCGATATCGGGATCCGCCGTAGCATGGCAAGAAGCCAATAATCACCACTTCAACGCAATTTCCATACAATTAACGGGCGCCACCCCACATCCAATGTCCTCCCATGATTCTTCGGCCTTTCCAAAAAGTGGTCACGCTGGCACCGATTAGTATTCCTCTTTAAAAACGTGAAACTGGCAGAAGGGTTGCTGTGTGGAGCCAAGGAGGTGAGTAAGCCATCTTCGCTCACAGGCAAACCGGGGGCACTAAGTTTGCCGTCCCAGTGCTCGGCAAGGCATGAGATGGCACCCTTGGGTGGGTGGGCATCCTCACCTGGGGAGGGCCACCATGGGAGGTTGGGGGGGCGACATTGGAAGGGGGAAGTGGTGGTTGCTGGCGGTGCAACCATGCGTGAATCTGCCATGCCAACCTCTGGATCATGCGTACCCATTCCTTTTTTTTTGGAAATGTTTTTTATTGAGTTATCATATTTTATATCCAACAAATTACAAATTATTAGAAAAAAAAACACGCAAAAATTAACATGTATATTTACAGGTAAGCATCTTCATAATAACAACTGTGGACACCCCCTTTAACCGGCATACATATTTTACATTCCCCAATATGGCTGAGGCACATGTTTATAGGCATTTATTTACAATTTGGTTTTGGGCCTTAGCTTGCCATCAGACTGTCGTTTGTGGCTTTGTCCTTCCTTTTTTTTGGAAAAATTTTTATTCAAGTTTTCAACAACAAATTTTATCACAACAGAGAAAAACAGTAACCCCGCCCCTCCAATACAAAAACAAGAAATTAACAAGAAAAAGAAATAAGCGTAAAACCATGAGAACAAACCCCCATAACGAACCCGTAGCCCCCCCCCCCCCCCCCCCAGCTACCTTCCCCCGATTCCCGTCCATTTTCCCCTGATTCTTGGCCACCTGGCTATTCTTTCTCTTGTTTGTTGGCCACAAACAGGTCCCGGAACAATTGCATGAATGGCTCCCACGTTCTGTGGAAGCCGTCGTCTGACCCTCGGATGGCGAATTTGATTTTCTCCATTTGGAGAGATTCCGAGAGGTCGGACAGCCAGTCTGCAGCTCTGGGCGGTGCTGCTAACCGCCAGCCAAACAGGATTCTACGGCGGGCGATCAGGGAGGCAAAGGCAAGGGTGTCTGCCCTCCTCCCCAGGAATAGATCTGGCTGGTCTGAAACCCCGAAGACCGCCACTATCGGGCATGGCTCCACCCTCACCCGCACCAGAAGAATAGAATAGAATAGAACATTACAGCGCAGTACAGGCCCTTCGGCCCACGATGTTGCGTCGTCCTGTGAAACCCCTCTAAAGTCCCTCTACACTATTCCCTTATCGTCCATATGCCTATCCAATGACCATTTGAATACCACTTTAGACATAGCCTCGAAAAAGGCTGTCCAGTACTCCACAAGTCTGGGGCAAGACCAGAACATGTGGGCGTGGTTGGCCGGGCCTCTTTGGCACCGTTCACATCTGTCCTCCACCTCCGGGAAGAACCTACTCATACGGTTTCTTGTTAAATGGGCTCTATGTACCACTTTTAGTTGCGTCAGGCTGAGCCTTGCGCACGTGGAGGTGGAGTTGACCCTATGCAGTGCTTTCGCTCCAGAGACCCCACCCTATCTCAATCCCCAGGTCATCCTCCCATTTCTTTCTTGTTGCGTCCAGTACGGTGTCGTCCCTTTCTACCAGTCGGTCATACATGTCGCTACAGTTCCCTTTCTCTAGGATACTTGCGTCCAGTAGGTCTTCAAGTAGTGTCTGTCATGGCGGTTGTGGGTACGTCCTTGTCTCCTTTCGTAAGAAGTTTTTGAGCTGCAGATACCTTAGCTCGTTCCCCCTGGCTAGCCGAAATTTCTCTGTCAGTTCGTCCAGTGTTGCGATCCTGCCGTCCGTGTATAGGTCCCTGACTGTCAGTGTCCCTCCGTCCTGCCTCCACCTTTTGAAGGTGGCGTCAGTCAGTGCTGGTGTGAACCTATGGTTGTTGCAGATGGGAGCCTTGTCCGACATTTTGGTCAGGCCAAATTGCTGCCGCAGTTGGTTCCAGGATTGGAGGGTGGCTGTCACCACTGGGCTGCTGGAGTGTTTTTTGGGTGGGGATGGGAGTGCTGCCGTGGCGAGGGCCCGGAGGGAGGTCCCCATGCAGGAGGCCTCCTCCGCACGCACCCACTCGGCTTCTGGCTCCTGGATCCATCCCCTTACTCGCTCGGCTGTTGCCGCCCAGTGATAGAATTGTAGGTTCAGGAGGGCTAGCCCCCCACTGGATTTTGTTTTTTGTAAGACCTTCTTTGGGATCCTAGCATTTTTACCCCCCCATACGAACGCCATGATAAGTTTGTCCAGCACTTTGAAAAAGGCCTTGGGGATGTAGATCGGAATGGATCTAAACAGGAAGAGGAACCTGGGCAGTACGTTCATTTTGATCGTCTGGACTCTCCCGCGAGGGAGAGTGGGAGTGTGTTCCATCTTTGCAGGTCCTTTTTAACTTCCTCCGTCAGGCTGGTGAGGTTCCATTTGTGGATCCCTTTCCAGTCATGGGCTATTTGGATCCCCAGGTAGCGGAATTTGTGTCGGGCTTGTTTGAACGGCAGCCCCTTTAGTGCTGCCCCCCCATCCCCCCCCCCCCTCTTGCGGGTGTACTGGGAAGATCTCGCTTTTGCTCATGTTGAGTTTGTAGCCCGAGAAGGCTCCAAACTCTTTAACAGTTTTCTTTTGGGTTTTTTTTTTTATAGAAGTCCTTTTTTTCTTCTTCCTTTCCCCTCACTCACCCAGGGTAGAGAGAGAGTGAGGCTTTTGTCCAGAGTCTCTTTGTCCTTGCCTCGTGGTGGTCGCTGCCAGTTGGGGGGGGGAGGTGGGGGGGTGGGGGGGGGGGTGGGGTCGCTCCCCGCTGCTCGGTCCCCGCTGCTCCATTCGGGCTGCCGCTCTTCGCACCCCGTGCCCTCCCGGTGGGGGTGGTTAGGTTGCTGGTCGCTGCCCCCAGCTGGGCCCCACTTCGGTCCTGGCCGCTGCCGCACCGCTCCTGGCCTGCGTTGGGGGGGGGATCTGCTGCCGCCGCCGCCGAGGATCCTCCGCCAACAGGTTTGTTGGGGGGGGGTCCCCTTCCCTGCTCTTGCCGCTGCGGAGAGAAAGGCCCCCGACTTCGTTACCCTATGGGAGCCCCTCTCCGTGCCGCGTACCCATTCCTGGGCCAACCCCTGTCCCTACCCCACCAACAGTTGAGGCCTCTGGGCGTGTGGCTGAAGGCTATTGCTGAATTGGCAATGGTAGTTCAGTGAGCACTTTCAACCTCCCAAGTGAATCACTGATTTATTTTCTGAACCACTTTCCTGGTCAGCATTTGGAGCATGACCATGGAGGAGATTTTCTCTTTTCCAAACTCTCACGGAATAGTTCAGGTCAGTAACATTTAGAGAGCTGGACATATTTCCCCTTCAAACATGAGCAACATTCGAAGAAATTACACTGCTTTCATCTCAGTGCATCTTTTCCCCATTATTTTACAGTGATTTTTAAACAGATAAAACTTCCAAAAGCAAACAGCCCAGGGCTGTTTATGAAATCATAAAGCCTTTAGTCAGGAATTTCTCAAGAAACTGCAGAAAATGTAATCAGGAGAAGTGTTGGTCTGGCTACAATCCGCTTGTTTTAAATTAAAATTTTTATGCTGCAATGAAACTCTAATGCTATGAGTTCCCACTCCTCTCCGCAGCAGGCACCATGATGGGCATGTGTGGAAAATGTCATGGGAGCAGAAAAATCGGTGTTAAGATGTGGTAAAACCAGTTTGCGATAGTGCCATACAGACAGCAATGGCAGCCTGCGTTTCCCATCATGCAACATTTAGGATATTTAAAAATATTTTTAATAGTCATTAAAAGGCAACTTGCCAGGATCCACCACCGGCGCTGAATCAATGGGCCACGTCTTTTCAAATGCCATTCAGAAGAACTAGGAGCAGGAGTAGGCCATCTGGCCCCCCGAGCCTGCTCCGCCATTCAATGAGATCATGGCTGATCTTTTCTGGACTCAACTCCACTTTCCCGTCCGAACATCATAACCTATTATTCCTTTGTTCCTCAAAAAACTATCTATCTTTACCTTGAAAACCTTCAATGAAGGAGCCTCAACTGCTTCACTGGGCAGGGAATTCCATAGATTCAGAACCCTTTAGGTGAAGAAGTTCTTCCTAAACTCAGTCCTCAATCTAGTTCCCCTTATTTTGAGGCTATGTCCCCTAGTTCTGCTTTCACCCACCAGTGGAAACAACCTCCCCGTGTCTATCCTATCTATTCACTTCATAATTTTATATGTTTCTATAGGATCCCCCGCATCCTTCTAAATTCCAACGAGTACAGTCCCAGTCTACTCAACCTCTCCTCGTAATCCAACCCCCTCAACTCTGGGATTAACCTAGTAACACTCCCATTCTGATAGCTTGTCAGGTTCAGCTGCCAACAGCATTTCACTGGGTGGGGGGAGTGAAGCAGGGGTAAGGTTGGGGGGGGGGGTTTGAATTAGCTGCATGGTGAAGCCCCGACCCAGGGAGTGGATATTTGGGCTCGGGTATGTCAAGGGACTTCAGAGCAAGGCCAGAACAAGGGGGAAAGCGAGGTCTCACACATGACTGGGGTGCTGTATGGAGATCTGACAGATGAGCGAGAAACAGTGTTGTTGACTATTCTGCATGTCCAGGGATCTAGTGGTTCACATATTCCACCTTCCTCATGACTTGGTGCCAGGCAGAATGGGAGGACATCCACTGTCAGTGGCTGTGAAAGTCACTGCCACTCTGAACATGTACGCCACAGACTATTTCCAGAGCTCAACTGGGGACGTATGTGGGATCTCTCAGCCTTCTATGCATCAGTGGTTACAGGAGATAACAGATACACTGTTTGCCAAGGCCCAAAATTACATGCATTTATAAGAAATCAAGAAAGGCAGGACGCCAACTTTGCAGCTGTTTCCGGCTTCCCACAGGTGCAGAGTGTCATCGACTGCACTCATGTGGCTCAACGATCTCCCTGGCAGCAGGCACTCTAATACATCAATAGGAAGGGCTTCCACTCGCTAAATGTGCTGCTGGTGTGCACCCACAGCAAGCAAATCCTGCAGGTTTGCACAAGGTTTCCCAAAGGTGTGCACAATTCTTATATCTTAAACAGATCGCAGATCCCAGACTTCTTCAAGGGATGACACAACATCTAAGGTTAGTTCTTTGGGGACAAGGCTTATACAAAAAGGGCGAGGCTGATGACATCCATCCAAATTGTCTCTGAGAGAAGGTAAAATGATGCTCACGCTGCTACCCAAATATTGATGAATCACACCATTGACATTTAAAAAATATGATTCTGATGGCTGTACATATCTGTCGGTTCACAACAGTGCAGTCCACAGAGGGTCTCACATATCATCATGGCTTGCTGCGCACTTCACAACCTGGTGATGTAAAGAGGGGAGGAGCTACCAAATGCCGAGATGAAGGGACTGCAGGTCTCCTCCGATGAGGAAGACAGTAAGGGGGATGAGGGCAATGAGGTTGAAGAAGCCGAGGCTGCTGGGAAAGAGGTAATTGCACGGGCCAGACGAGACCAACTTGCACATGAGGCCCTCATAGCCACTGATTACGTGAGGAGGTAGATGAGCAGCACTCATCATCTTCTAGGACGAGAGCCCTCGATCATGGGCCCACATGAACATGAGTATGGCTATCCTCGCTTCACTCTCATTGTGTGGGTTTCCACATGAGATTCACGTTGTCCTGATGCTTTGAAGAATGGCGCGAGACCTCGGGAGAAGGTGTCCTGTCTGAAATGTGATGCCAACTGGACTGGGTTGGCCTGGAGATAGACGCTGCCTTTTCTAGTGTCTCTCCTGCCTCCCAGTCGCAATAGCAACTTACAAGTGGCAGCAGCTAATCTACTATCCTCGCTGGACTCCAATGTCACCAAACTCCTTCATCAGATCCAACAGCAACAACTGTGCAACTGTGTATCGAGGATCCGACTGAGAGGCACACGTCAGACCAAAGCTGTCAACAGCGGAATGCAGCTTTCCAGAGAACTAAGTCTGTGTTCGCTGTGTCTCCTTGTTGTCAATTACATTGATCTCTGGAACTCGCAGTTAGAGATGCTGGCCTGCATTCATCCTCATCTTTCAATAGATGTGAACTTCATGAGGCTGACAAGATTCTAACAGTTGCCTGCCAAACATTACAATATATCCACTTGAGCAAAGACAGTCCACCATTATGGCTGTCCCTGGTGATCGGCAGAAAGCTCAGACATCATGAACCCCTCAAGATTGCTTTCACATGTTAACAGACTCACTGAATCCTTGCTCCTATCCAATGGCTTCCCTCAGCATAGGTTCACTCCACCTAACATGCCTCCACAGCCTGCTGTAGGGATTCACTGTGTGCAATAATCACTATTTTCAATCATCCCCACTACCCTCGGAGAGGGTTTAGGTGTGGAGACACATAGTGTTGCATCCCTCTTGTGAATAGAACCTTGTAATGCTAAACAGACAACAGAAAGGTAATACACTCTCAAACATGCAGGTATGAGTGCCATGACCATAAGATGACTGAGAGGAGCATAGCCTAGGCACATTGAGAGTGGCAAGGTCTTCACAGTTATTGGTGAGCCTACCACATGTGCATTCGGAAATTTGAAAACACGATTGCACACAGGAGTATACGTGAACTCTGAGGAGGGACTCTCAGAGGAACCCCAGCCACATTAGAGAGAGTACAGGGAGTTCCTATGCACATGACCCTTCTCTATATGTTTCAACATCTCTCCTTCTGCATTAGGCCTTGACCTTTCCTGAAAGCAGATGAAATGGGAAGACACATCAGCCTCAACTGTACAGACAAGAATTAGCTGTACATACCCTATGGAGCATGTGAACCAGGACCTCTCGTGAGAAAACCTTCCTTGAAGAATGATGTATCACTAATGTTGGGAATGGTGTGAGAATGAACTCACACTGTTGTATGGTGGAAGCAGAGCACTCAGCCGAGAGGTGCTAGATAGCAACATCTCCGATAAGTGGGGGGAGGGACCGCCTGTTTGACAGCAGCACAGCTGATCATAAAGAGCAGGCATGCACATAAGTAGATATGAAGTGTGGGCTCCAGCAGTCCTCCAAGTACCAGCGATCTCTGATGTCCCTGTTTCTGCCTGCTGTGGACCAGATTGTGTGATGTGCTCAGCAGATTGTGAACCCAAACCTGCTCAAGATCTAGGTCCCCAGAGGTGTGTGTGTATTGCGCTGGCGGATGGTATGGTGTATGCTCCGATGGGTCTCCAAGGCTACCTATTTCAATTTCTTATCTGGATCTCATTCTTGGATCTGGAGCTCAGGTCCTTGCTAGCAGGTCTTCTGGGCTGCTTTCCAGGTATACCTATAAACGGAATAGAGAAAATGAGTGCATGGCAGGGGATGTGAAAAGAGGACAATGCATACATAGGTGTTCGTGTCTGTGGGATGAGCTTAATCAGGATTGGTCCTCACTTGCGTGTGCGTGCCCACTTTCTCATCGCCATAGTCATGGTCCATTTCCTCACCAGCCAGCACAATGGCACAATCCTCAAAGGGAACAAGGATTTTATGTCAGTTACTTCTTTCCTGGTCATATCTCACATTTGTTATGTGCGTGTTTGTCCTGCAGAAAGACAGATGGAGAGATGGTAAGCAAGGCGCATGTTAAGGCAGATGGTAAGAATGCCTGACATGGTGGCATGTGGTGCAGTGGTTAGCACTGGGACTGCGGTGCTGAGGACCCGGGTTCAAATCCCGGCCCTGGGTCACTGTTCCGTGTGGAGTATGGACATTCTCCCCGTGTCTGCGTGGGTTTCACCCCCACAACCCAAAGATGTGCAGGTTCGGTGGATTGGCCACACTGGATTGCCCCTTAATTGGAAAACAAATGCCTGACATATGTGTGTGGTGAGTGGAGCGATGGACAGGATGGGGGCTGGAGAGGATATTAGGCTAATGGAGTTGTGACGGTGTGTATGTGAGAATGAATGGTGATATCCCTTGAACTGGTATCATGTGAGATCAATGTACTCTGTGAGGTAAGAGTAATGACATGATAGACTTACCCTGATGGCATGGTGAGATCATTAATCATCTTACTGCACTGGGACACTTGTGCGGTGAATTGGCACTGACCGCTATTGCCACCGCCTCCCAAATCAGAGTGGCGAGGTTGGTGAACTTACGGCCAAAGCGAGGGCAGAGGGTATCACGGCGGACCTCAACTGCGTCCAGCAGACAGTCCAGGGAGATGCCACTGAACTTGGAGGCAGCAGTATTCTTTAACTTTGGGACCATCTCCTTGTTGCGTAATGGTCCTGGTGCGTGCTATTGCCCTTTTAAATATGGCCCCCGGGACAGAGCAGCAGTGAGGGTTCATAGTGTGGCAGGTGAATCAGAAGCCGCCCACCAGTGTTCTGATGTGTTTCTCATGGACTAATATTTAATGATTTCTGCACGGGACGATACAACATGAAAAGCCACCATTGTGGAGGGCCGGAAAGTCACTGTTTGCACACCCACCACGGCACTTAGTGTGCGAATTGGAAAACTCCTCCCTCAGTGTGATGTGCAAAATTATAGAAAAATAGGTGTGAAAGATTCAAAGCGAGAGTTCTATATATTCAGGTTCCATTAAAGAACAGTATTATAAGCATAATTCCCCATTGGGTAGCTTTCCGCAAGACTTCGAGCACAGAGGAAAGATGGGTCAATTAGTCAGCATGCAAAATTCTTTTTTTTTAATTTGTTTTCAGGATTTGAGTGGTTACTACCCATTTTCACTTGTTGTGAGGACAGAAGGAATATGGAACTGGAGTCCCATGTAGGCCACAGTGGAAAATGGAGACATATCTCTTTCCCTGAAGAATATTCATGAACCTTTGGATTTTATAACAATCTTGCAGCTTTGATGAACATTTCCCTGCTGCTACCCTGCTCTGGTTTAACTGGTTTAACACAGGAGCTGGTTTAGCACAGG
Organism: Scyliorhinus canicula; assembly: GCF_902713615.1. Classification (NCBI taxonomy): domain Eukaryota; kingdom Metazoa; phylum Chordata; class Chondrichthyes; order Carcharhiniformes; family Scyliorhinidae; genus Scyliorhinus; species Scyliorhinus canicula. The sequence continues at coordinate 113,191,220 of NC_052152.1, forward strand.
GCTAAAGAACTGGCTTTGAAAGCAGCCCAAGGCAGGCCAGCAGCATGGTTCAATTCCCGTACCAGCCTCCCCGAACAGGCGCCGGAATGTGGCGACTAGGGGCTTTTCACAGTAACTTCATTTGGAGCATACATGTGACAATAAGATATTTTCATTTTTTTTTTCATTTCAATGCCGCTTGGTGGGGTTTGAAGTCACAACTGGAGAGATGCCAGCCCAACACCTCCATCAGGTGGGCCACATCTGTGAGAGGACTCCAGGGTCTGTCTTCACAGAAAGAAAGGGAACGTACTGCACAGGGGAGTCAATCATGGCTGTTCTTTTGGGCCTTGTCAGGACTGGTCATGGAGTACCATCTGTGGAGGTGTGGGAGAAATTAAATTCCATCTGTCCTCTGAGCCCTTTGGATTTAATGGCCTTAAAGGAAAAGAGAACAAATGAAAAACAGGCTCTGTGTGGATGGCCAAAGCAATTACAATTTACTCACTCTGGGATCGAAACCATCAGGCCCTGGAGTTTTTCAGTCTTTGATGCCATTATTTTTTTTTCAAATACTTACTTCCTTGAGCTTTAGCAAGTTCCAGTCCTTGATTCATTATTATTTTCATTGGAATATCAGGTATATTATGCTCTTCCTGTACTGCGATGACTGACACAGCCATTATTCATCAAGACTGCTATTTCCTTATTTTGATTTGCAGTATTATCCACATTTGTCTTCAAAGGGCTCGCATTACCATTGACTACCATTTTTCTTCTAATTTAATTACAAAAATCTCTGTGCTAATCTTGATATCCTTCAAAAACAACACACCCTCTGATTTCTTTTGGAATGAATGTGTGATTTATTTAAGTGTGCTACACCTTTCAATTTTTTGCAAGGCCACAGTGATGGGGATAACTTGTGTGAGGCCTGTACATGGCCTGTTGGGTTGCTTCAAGAGAACATTGCCCACAAGTTTCAGTTTGTATGCCTTTTTGCAACTTTGGCAATCATCATCGTGTTTCTCAGCCGTCTGTATCTTTGTACTTTTAAATGCTCTTCCCTACAGTTTCCTGTCATCTCTTAGTTCTTTTGTCAACCATGGCTGTTTTATTTGATAACACATTTGACCAGTTTACTGTTGTGATTTCTTGTATCATCTTGTTAAAGCTAGCCATTGTTGTATTTGGTCCTTTGTACCTTACAAAGTAATCTTCAAACACTTGCACTTGTCCGAACCAGAATCTTTTATTGACTCTCATGTGGTAAGATAGCAATCTGTTACAGAGCATATTATCATGGAGTCTGCTTATTACTCCTCTGGAATGTGCACCTAGCGCTGACCATTCACATCCATGTCTGATTACCCTTTCAATCTTCTTCTCAAGATGGCCGAATGTGTCTCACCTTATATGGAAGTCACTGGTCACATGACCTTGGTCTAGAGACTGCATGGTGTCTCTGCACCTCCACCTGCTGGTTGGAGATTGCCCACCATCCATCTATGATATAGCCCATAGGCATATCACTACAGCCATATAATAACTCAGAATTTTAGAAACTGTGTTCACTGCCTCCTTTTTAAACCTAACATCAAATTCAATCACATCAGAACCACTGTCAGTTAAATATTCCCTTAATTAAAGCTGACCCATTGCTAAAGCCAGTCTGCCCTCGTTTTAGTTCTGTAAAATATTGGGGGGATTCTCCGGGGCCTCCTGCCAGCAGAGGAAATCCTGATGGCCAAGTTAATCAGGTCAAAAATGGGTTTCACGCTGGTTATGAAACCAATTGAGAGTCTTCCAGCCCAACGAGCTTCCCGATGGCCCCAACACGGTTCCCACCCAGACACAGCGACTGGAAGTTCTTAAGAACATAGAGACGGCCTCTTAAAAAAAAACGGTTAGAAAAACAGTTGCTCTTCTGAGTTAATGGAACCCCTGCAGAACTAGATAAATGAACAACCTTAACCCTCCTTTTGCAACTGCCTGGACTTGTCAATCAAATTGCTTTTAAAAATTGAATCTGTGAAATTGAATGTAAACGATTCAGTTTAAAGCTATTAGGCTTCTAGGCATGCAAACAGGCTTCAATACTTTTTTTATTAATTAAGGGGCAATTCAGCATGCCCATTCCACCTACCCTGAACATTTTTGGGTTGCAGGGGTGAGACACATGCAGACACAGGGAGAATGTGCAAGCTCCGCCTGGACAGTGATCCGGGGTTGGGATCGAACCTGGGTACTTGGTGCCGTGAGGCAGCAGTGCTAACCACTGCACCACCGCACCACCCAGTCTGGAAAGGATTGTGAAAAAAACACTTCAAAAGTTTCCATCACATTACAGAGAATACGTTTACCTTCATCTGACATGTCTTTGAATTTGACGTGCTGGGAGACCGTTTAAAGGTGCAGATGGGAATACTTCCATTTTATTGTAAGTGAACTGTATTTTTTAGATACTGATTGACTGTTTAAATAGTTTAAAGGCTGCAGATAGGAAGAGCAGCCAAATGTCCACGCATCCCAGGATAGAGCCCAGAACTGAGCCCTACCTTCGATGAAGGATCCTCCTCAGCACCCCGGAGGCAAGGGGAAGGTACTCATCCCCTTGCCACCCCTTGGACTGCAAGACGCCAGGGGTGGGATTCTCTCAGCCCAGGCCAGGACGGAGAAGCGGCAGGACAGGCGCGAAGCGTGCGACGCTGCCCCATTGCCAGTCCGCTGATTCTACAGAGAGTGGAGAATCGGCGCCATTGGCACCGGCACAGTCGGCGTGACACCGGTCAGGGGCCGGTCTACGCAGCACCCCCCCCCCCCCCCCCCCCCGCCAGCGTCCGCGCAAAAAATCCGAGTCCTGCCGGCGCTGTCCACGTGTGCTCTTACCCGGTGGGACCTCGGCGTTCATGCATCCGGGGGCAGCCTGGTGGGGGGTGGGGGGGGAAGGGAGGGGTCTGACCCCCGGGGTGGGGGGGGGCCTAGGCTGTGACCTGGTCCGCGTTCGGGGCCTACCGATTGGTGGGCCGGCTTCTCAGGCTGGGGGCCTCTTTTGCTCCGCGCTGGTCCCTGTAGCGAATGTTGCCATGTTGCGTCGGGGCCGGCGCAGAGAAGGGAGCCACTGTGCATGCGCGCATTGGCGCCAGTCCCACTGCGCATGCGCAGACCCACGGCACCCATCTGATTCCGGCATCGGCAGCTGGAGCGGAGTGGGTCACTCCAGTGCCATGCTGGCCCCCTGTAGTGGTCAGAATCGCTGTTCCTAAAGGCATGTTGACGCCATTGTGATACGCGACGGCGTTTACCATGGCGTCAACACTTTAAAATGAAAATCGCTTTATTGTCACAAGTAGGCTTCAATTAAGTTACTGTGAAAAGCCCCTAGTCGCCACATTCCGGCGCCTGTCCAGGGAGGCTGGTACAGGAATCGAACCGTGCTGCTGGCCTGCTTGGTCTGCTTTAAAAGCCAGCGATTTAGACCAGTAAGCTAAACTTAGCCTCAGGATCAGAGAATCCCCCCCCCAGGTTCCTGTCCCTCAAGACTTGCCACCAATTCACGCCAGTGGGATCTCAGCTGCAGCCACTGGAGCATCCCAGAATGCTGGTGATTGGGCGTCCTGCCCGTAAATTACATCGAAACAGCCCTAATGAGCTATTTGCATGTTCTCGCTGGGTCTGGACATGAACCTCATCAGGATAGGTGGGGTGGGCTGGGAGACTTGCAACATTTTGCCCGACACCCGATTCACCAGGCCATCGGGATTCCCTCCAATGGCAAGCGGCTCCAGAGAACCCCCCCCCCCCCCCCATTGTTTCTGAAAACTACCTTGAAATCACTCAAGAAATCTGCTACTCTTCTGACTTGAGTTACCCTGTTCTTCCCAAACTATATGAAAATTTATGTCTACCATTAAAATAACACTATTTTTACTGGAAGCCTCTCGAATCATTGAATTAATACATTTTGTGACCTCATTGTTGCTGTCAGGAGGCCTATAGACAACTGGCACTACAAATCCAAGTCCTCTCTTATTTCTCAATTCTAATCTTTGTCGCTGTTGTTTGCTTGCTCTTACTGACAAACTTTAACCTGGATGTAGTACTATAAGTAAAATTTGTAGTTTCTTTTAAAATGTGGAATCTGAAATTGTTAAAAAGGTTTGAAAAGGGCTCTTAAGAGTTTGTACCAATTATAAAGAGATCAACATCAATTTTCTTGAATAATAAGAAATACTTGCCCATATAACCTGAAAGCACTTGACCTTGGGCATCCTAAGGTCAGCACGTATCCTGTCCCTGCCAATACCGGAAGTCACTTTATGCTCAATTGAGTGTTCATTGACAGAAGGCGGGACTTACATCCACACTTAGAAGGGGGTCCTGCCTTTGAGAGCTGTCAGCCAATCAGATTAGCTGACAGCCCTTCAGCCCCTCCAGACACAGCGCTACAGTGGCCAGAGTAGGCACTACACCACTGTTCCTCAGGCTCAGTTCCAGGACCGCACTTCAGGCACGTGCTGGGGGCCCCGGGACAGGAGGATTGGGGATGCACTTGGGGTTGGAAGGAGGGGCAGTCTCGGTGTCAGGGATGGGGCTGGGAAGGGAGGGCTGAACCTCCCAGGTCCTGGGGGAAAGGTGCCCCAAATATGAAGGGGCGTTCAGATTGAGGCGCATTCCCATTTCCAGCCCGAGTTAGGGCTTTCTAACCTATTCAGTTTTCCACCCTGCTTTCACAGATGGCCACCAGTCTAAAAATTGAGGCTGGATGGGAAAAGGCCCTAAGTGGCCGGTTAAGGGACTTCCTGCCACAGGCCCTGGCCACCCCTGCCTATCCCATCATGAAATAGCATCTGGGTCGGTGTGGGTGGAATCCCAGAGGGAATTCATTCATGCAATTTTACACCCCCCACCTCAGAATCCACTGGGGGTGGGAGGGGGTGGAGGGGGGAGGTAAAATTCTGACCATGGAAGAAGTACCAAATAGAACTTGATTGATGGAAACCATGTGGCCAGAAAAAGAGAGAAGACAGACAAATAATCCACTGCATAAAGAACAAAGGGGAGCTGCAGAGGAGGGGTGAACAGAGAAGGCACATTTACAAGAAGCTCTGTGTGTGTATATGTGTAATACCGTTACACAGGGGAAAAAACCTGAACACGGAGTTGGAGCTAGAATTGTGAATTGAACAATTTTACCGCTGCTGCTTCAGTTTGCCAGACCATTTTCAGGGGAAGGGATAAAGGAGTCTCTGGGGAATCTGTGTCACTAAGACTGGAGGTTTTGCAGTGGCATGCCATTTAGGGAACAGCCGTCTTAGACAGCTCGAATAGCGTGGCATGCCATTTAGGGAACAGCCGTCTTAGACAGCTCGAATAGCGTGGAGTCTACCGATAATGCAGGCGACTTGAGGCCCAAATCCATTGAATGGGTAAAGTGAAAGATCCTACTTTCTGAAGACTGAATAGGAAGGACAGTAAGATTACACGTGGTGCAATATTTGTGTTGGGAATGATGTAAATATTTGTAATCAGTGAGGCAGTCTTTCTTGTAGAATTCAAGTACAAGTTATAGTTTGCACTGATTGTAATTTGACAGTTAATTTATATTTAATAAACATGGGTTCTGATTTGTGCTGAAGTAGAAGATAAAAAAGTGGAATCTTGTTAATTTGGGGGTCACTCAGTAAATTTGGTTATTTTGGTTTACAGTTCCCTCATCGGGATTGTAACATTACCTATATTCTCCCTTACAAATGTAACTGCATCTTTAATCAATAAAGCTAAGCCTCCTCATCTTGCAGCTTGCTGATTCTTTATAAAGATCTTATAAACAGTTACTATCGAAACAATAAGATTCAAGTGATAGTCAGAGAAGAGGAAGTGTGGTTCCTCTACAGAAGTGAAACAACTCCTCACCGTTTGACCTGGGTTCATCCTGTAAACAATTCTCTCTCTAGTTCCTCCCTGTGTTAACTTCTATACCTACACTGTTTAATACAAGGCAGCAAGAAGAAAAGATAAACAAATTAGAAAGCATCAAATGTTTAATTATAAGTCATAGATGATGGATCAGTGAATTTAAAAATGAATATAACAGATATTGAGACTCATACTAAAGCAGCTACTCTGTTGACAGAATGGACCAATTTCTAATGGAAATGCAAGGTGCTGAAGGCTTTAATATTTATTCCAATTCTCTCTCTGCGGCACTTTTATTGTTTCTTTCTTCTGTGGAAATAAGAGTCAGGAATACAACAGCCCGCACATTTACAACAGTGAGATGGGAAGGGAGTGCAAGAAAAACCCGACAACCTGGGGATGATAAGGCTTTGCCAAATTTAATGGGAGGCTCTCATTCAAAATGCTTCTTCTATTTCTTGTTTGACACTCATGGAAATTCACATCTGAAAAATCCAGTAGCAGGAGGTCACAGCGCAGCCATGTGAATGATCACTAGCATTTGGATGGCATGAGGGAGTGAGAGATCAGGGGCGGGATTCTCTAATCCCACAGCAGAATGTCCACGGCGTCATAAACGCCGTCGCGTTTTATGACGGCGTGAACGGGCCGACCCCACAACTAAATCTGGCCCCTACAGGGGGCCAGCACAGCACTGGAGTGGTTCACACCACTCCTGCTGCTGATCCCGGTGCGAACTGGACGCCGCGGGATCCGCGCATGCGCAGTGGCGCCGGCACCAAAGCGTGCATGCGCAGTTGCTTCCTTCAACACGCTGGCCTCGACGCAACATGGTGCAGGACTACAGGGGCTGGCGGGTAGGAAAGGAGGCCCCCAGTCAGAGGGACCGATCGGTCGGGCCAGGCCACATCAGAGCCCCCCCGGGGGTTGGATCCCCCTCCCCCCCACAGACTTCCCCCCGACCCTTCCATGCCGAGGAGCCACGGCTGAGAGGAGGTGTGGGCGGCACCAGAGGGACTCAGCATTTTCACAACGGCCACTCGGCCCATCCTGGGCCGAGAATCTGCGGGCCGGCCGCTTAGAACGGCCCCAGACCAGTGCCGCGCCAACCACGTCGGCGCCAACGGCAGCAAATAGAATCGTGTGCCAACATAGGGATGGCGTGGCGCGATTCGCGTCGGTCGCGGGGATTCTCCGGCCCGGTCCCGAGCTGAGGGAATCCCGCCCCAGAGCCTGTGAATGGGAGACTATCAATCGTGGGAGGGGGGAATGAGATCGAGGCTGGAAACGGGTGATGGGAGATTGCAGATCGTGGTTAGAGCAGATAAAGGCCTTGATCAGCAAGAGGAAAGGCTAAATGTTTTTATCGGGGGCTTGGAAGGAGCAACCCTACACTTTCCTGACCCACAGAGAGTGCGAGAAAATCCACTCATCTCTGTGCTGAGCCAGCAGCTCCCATCTCCATCTCACTGCTGCCTTTCCTGAGCCTGGAAAAAACACTCAGCAAATATTACATTTAGATTGGCCTCCTAATTGCACAGTGAAAATCTGGTTTAATGTTAATAAAGTGACCCGACTCTTGACGGAGGGTCATTCACTTGAGACAAAATCTGTTCGTGGAAAATTAGCAACAGCAGCCTATAAGACAGGTGGGATTCCAGCTTTCTACTTTATCCTGCAAGGTAGGCTAAAGTAAGGGCCTCCTTAGAGTGTAAACCACAAAGATGAGAAACCATTTCTGATCTTTGATCATTACTGTGGAGCACCAACCATCCGTGGGCTAGGACTCCCCTTCCAGCATAGGTGGAGACATTTAGGAACACAAAGAGGCCATTCCACCCCTCAGGCATGTACTAGTGTAGGTGATGACACCCAGCATCCCAGTATTTGGAGGGGCTTATTTCCAATACCCTCAGTGTGAAGACATGCTTCCTGATTTCACATCTAAAAGGCCTAGCTTTGGTTCCCATGATTTGGCTTGCCTCTTTCTCATAGTGGCCTACTCTTCTTGGCAATTGTGCACAATCGTTTCCTGTACGACTGCAGCAGGTTATTGTCAGTCAAAGACTGCCAAATTTGACAGCTGCAGAAGAATTCTCACCACCTTTCTTATAGAATGCTCACTGAGGTAATGAGACTTCAACTGGCATGCAGGCATTGCAGCAATGTCGAGAACCATAAAACCATAGAAATGTTAAAGCGCAAGAGGCCATTCAGTCCATCATGTCTGCAGCGAGTTTAACTGATGAATTGATCCCACACTCAAATCATTTTGTGCACACGTATTTCCCCATAGGTAGACGACGACATGTTCAGAGTGAATTTAGTGTTATTATTTGAAATGTAGGGCGGGATTTTCCGGTCCTCCAGCCGCATGTTTCCCGCCGGCGTGAGGTTGCGTGCCATTCGCTAGCAGCAGGGTTCTCTGCTCCCGCCCCTGCCAATGGGAGTTCTCATTGACGCCACCCCACACCACCGGGACTGCCGGCAGGACCAGAGAATCCCGCCACCAGAGAATTCCAGGTGTATTAAATAAATGGCAGCTTGCAGACACCGCGCTTGTCTTTACTAAACTTGCAGCATTTTTGCACTGTATCAGGTTGTGGCTCAATTGGTAACATACTGGTCTCTGGATCACAAGGTCCAGGTTCAAGTTGCAGCTGAGCACAAAATCAGGGCTACTGCTCCAAAGGCACAATCTTTTGAAGAAAATATTTCACTGAAGTTTTATGTACTCTCTTGGGTGGATGTCAAAGATCACTTGGCAGTATTCCGAAGAGGTAGGCACAATGAGGTTTACAAATGAGGGTAAAATCAGAGCAGACAAGAGGTATCCTCCTTTTATGGGTCACCTATTGTGTTCATTCTTTGAAGTTCTTAACCACCAAAACCAACTCAAGTCTGAAGTCAAAGAACATAGAGCCTTAGAAGTGAGATATGTATCTGCTGCCTGATTGTAGATGGAATCATTTGCTGATGTAACACGGGTTATACTTGCGGTGTCTGGGCCAAATAAAACGGCAGTGCATTTGTTCATGCATTAATTCATTCACAGCCTGAGATTCCACTTAGATCTCGGTCTGCATTGCGTTAGGTGACGAGGTAGCTGATATGTATGGTAAGATGTAGTTTAGCTGAATTGGAATCAGAATTTGAATCGTTACGGATCAAGTGATAGTTCAAGTCTGAGAACAGAACCAAATACTCCAGAAGGACACACACTGTGCCAAAGAAACCTGTGGAGATAGTTGGAATTGTATGGAGCATCTTAGGCAAATTATCATGAGTCAAATTTGAATCCTAGTGAAATGTAATACTGTTTACAAAACAGTCCATTTTGCAATTGTAGCAAAAGGGCCAGATTACTGCTAATGTATAAGCAAAATATTACATTCTAAAGTATCAACCCACAGCAAATGAGGTTGCAGGCACTGCTTTGGAAACAGAAGAACGCTGTTTACTTGCAGGAGACTTCCTGGAACTGCTTACCGACTGGCTCCAGTCCAAGGCTCCAACAGACACGCACAGTGCAACTCCAAAGGACTTAACTCTACAAAACACTGCTCATTTGGAAGTTCTACCGTTTGGATCATGTGAAAAATCTGCAAAACAATGCTGCTGCTAAATGCAGAATAGGCAAACTGGGAAACTGCGTCATGCTCATGTTGCCGTTTGTTTGGGACTTGTTCTACTGTAAGGAACAAGTTGGCATTGATCCAACGTTTCTTTCTGACAGCATCTGATTTTCTTTCCTCCAGTCTGCATTTACTTTATGAAACTCTGCCAATCATATTTGTGATTTGGGATCTTCACCACTAGTTCTCTCGATCGGACTGCTTGAGCGATATTCAGTATTTGGTGAGGAGAAATTATAATAACAAAATGTTGGAAAGACTGGAGCCATTATCATTGGCCTGGCCGCAAACTCCAATCCCTAGTGACCAACTCCATGCCTCTCACAGGGAAATCTCCGAGGCTGAACCAAATTGTTCAAAACAAGGGCAGCACGGCAGCACAATTGGGCAGCACGGTAGCACAGTGGTTAGCACAGTCACTTCACAGCTCCAGGGTCCCAGGCTCGATTTCCGGCTTGGGTCACTGTCTATGCGGAGTCTGCACGTGCTCCCCGTGTCTGCATGGGTTTCCTCCGGGTGCTCCGGTTTCCTCCCACAGTACAAAGATGTGCAGGTTAGGTGGATTGACTATGCTAAATTGCCCTTAGTATCCAAAAAGGTTAGCTGGGGTTACTGGATTGCAGGGATAGATAGAAAATAGAAAATAGAACGATACAGCGCAGTGCAGGCCCTTCGGCCCTCGATGTTGCACCGACATGGAAAAAAACTAAAGGCCATCTAACCTACACTATGCCCTTATCATCCATATGCTTATCCAATAAATTTTTAAATGCCCTCAATGTTGGCGAGTTCACTACTGTTGCAGGTAGGGCATTCCACGGCCTCACCACTCTTTGCGTAAAAAACCCACCTCTGACCTCTGTCCTATATCTATTACCCCTCAATTTAAGGCTATGTCCCCTCGTGCTAGCCACCTCCATCCGCGGGAGAAGGCTCTCGCTGTCCACCCTATCTAACCCTCTGATCATTTTGTATGCCTCTATTAAGTCACCTCTTAACCTTCTTCTCTCTAACGAAAACAACCTCAAGTCCATCAGCCTTTCCTCATAAGATTTTCCCTCCATACCAGGCAACATCCTGGTAAATCTCCTCTGCACCCGTTCCAAAGCTTCCACGTCCTTCCTATAATGAGGCGACCAGAACTGTACGCAATACTCCAAATGCGGCCGTACTAGAGTTTTGTACAACTGCAACATGACCTCATGGCTCCGGAACTCAATCCCTCTACCAATAAAGGCCAACACACCATAGGCCTTCTTCACAACCCTATCAACCTGGGTGGCAACTTTCAGGGATCTATGTACATGGACACCGAGATCCCTCTGCTCATCCACACTACCAAGAATTTTACCATTAGCCAAATATTCCGCATTCCTGTTATTCTTTCCAAAGTGAATCACCTCACACTTCTCCACATTAAACTCCATTTGCCACCTCTCAGCCCAGCTCTGCAGCTTATCTATGTCCCTCTGTAACCTGCAACATCCGTCCGCACTGTCTACAACTCCACTGACTTTAGTGTCGTCTGCAAATTTACTCACCCATCCTTCTGCGCCCTCCTCTAGGTCATTTATAAAAATGACAAACAGCAACGGCCCCAGAACAGATCCTTGTGGTACGCCACTCGTAACTGAACTCCATTCTGAACATTTCCCATCAACTACCACTCTCTGTCTTCTTTCAACTAGCCAATTTCTGATCCACATCTCTAAATCACCCTCAATCCCCAGCCTCCGTATTTTCTGCAATAGCCGACCATGGGGAACCTTATCAAACGCTTTACTGAAATCCATATACACCACATCAACTGCTCTACCCTCGTCTACCTGTTCAGTCACCTTCTCAAAGAACTCAATAAGGTTTGTGAGGCATGACCTACCCTTCACAAAACCATGCTGACTATCCCTAATCATATTATTCCTATCTAGATGATTATAAATCGTATCTTTTATAATCCTCTCCAAGACCTTACCCACCACAGACGTTAGGCTCACCGGCCTATAGTTACCGGGGTTATCTCTACTCCCCTTCTTGAACAAAGGGACCACATTTGCTATCCTCCAGTCCTCTGGCACTATTCCTGTAGCCAATGATGACCTAAAAATCAAAGCCAAAGGCTCAGCAATCTCTTCCCTGGCTTCCCAGAGAATCCTAGGATAAATCCCATCCGGCCCCGGGGACTTATCTATTTTCACCTTGTCCAGAATTGCCAACACTTCTTCCCTACGCACCTCAATGCCATCTATTCTAATAGCCTGGGTCTCAGCATTCTCCTCCACAATATTATCTTTTTCTTGAGTGAATACTGACGAAAAGTATTCATTTAGTATCTCGCTTATCTCCTCAGCCTCCACACACAACTTCCCACCACTGTCCTTGACTGGCCCTACTCTTACCCTAGTCATTCTTTTATTCCTGACATACCTATAGAAAGCTTTTGGCTTTTCCTTGATCCTACCTGCCAAAGACTTCTCATGTCCCCTCCTTGCTCGTCTCAGCTCTCTCTTTAGATCCTTCCTCGCTTCCTTGTAACTATCAAGCGCCCCAACTGAAACTTCATGCCTCATCTTCACATAGGCCTCCTTCTTCCTCTTAACAAGCGATTCCACTTCTTTGGTAAACCACGGTTCCCTCGCTCGACCCCTTCCTCCCTGCCTGACTGGTACGTACTTATCAAGAACATGCAATAGCTGTTCCTTGAACAAGCTCCACATATCCAGTGTGCCCAACCCTTGCAGCCTACTTCTCCAACCAACACATCCTAAGTCATGTCTAATGGCATCATAATTGCCCTTCCCCCAGCTATAACTCTTGCCCTGCGGGGTATACTTATCCCTTTCCATCACTAACGTAAAGGTCACCGAATTGTGGTCACTGTTTCCAAAGTGCTCACCTACCTCCAGATCTAACACCTGGCCTGGTTCATTACCCAAAACCAAATCCAATGTGGCCTCGCCTCTTGTTGGCCTGTCAACATACTGTGTGAGGAAACCCTCCTGCACACATTGTACAAAGAATGACCCATCTAATGTACTCGAACTATATCTTTTCCAGTCAATATTTGGAAAGTTAAAGTCTCCCATAACAACTACCCTGTTACTTTCGCTCTTTTCCAGAATCATCTTCGCCATCCTTTCCTCTACATCCCTAGAACTATTAGGTGGCCTATAGAAAACTCCCAACAGGGTGACCTCTCCTTTCCTGTTTCTAACCTCAGCCCATACTACCTCAGAAGAAGAGTCCCCATCTAGCATCCTTTCCGCCACCGTTATACTGTCCTTGACTAGCAGCGCCACACCTCCCCCTCTTTTGCCCCCTTCTCTGAGCTTACTAAAACACCTAAACCCCGGAACCTGCAACAACCATTCCTGTCCCTGCTCTATCCATGTCTCTGAAATGGCCACAACATCGAAGTCCCAGGTACCAACCCATGCTGCCAGTTCCCGTACCTTATTTCGTATACTCCTGGCATTGAAGTAGACACACTTCAAACCACCTACCTGAACACTGGCACCCTCTTGCGAAGTCAAATCTGTGCTCCTGACCTCTATACTCTCAATCTCCCGTACCCCAAAACTACAATCCAGGTTCCCATGCCCCTGCTGAATTAGTTTAAACCCCCCCAAAGAGCACTAACAAATCTCCCCCCCAGGATATTGGTGCCCCTCAGGTTCAGATGTAGACCATCCTGTCTATAGAGGTCCCACCTTCCCCAGAAAGAGCCCCAGTTATCCAGAAATCTGAATCCCTCCCGCTTGCACCATCCCTGTAGCCACGTGTTTAATTGCTCTCTCTCCCTATTCCTCATCTCACTATCACGTGGCACGGGCAACAACCCAGAGATAACAACTCTGTTTGTTCTCGCTCTGAGCTTCCATCCTAGCTCCCTAAAGGCCTGCCTGACATCCTTGTCCCCTTTCCTACCTATGTCGTTAGTGCCAATGTGGACTACGACTTGGGGCTGCTCCCCCTCCCCCTTAAGGACCCGGAAAACACGATCCGAGGCATCACTTACCCATGCACCTGGGAGGCAACATACCAAACGTGAGTCTCTCTCGCTCCCACAAAATCTCCTATCTGTGCCCCTGACTATTGAGTCCCCAATTACTAATGTTCTACTCCTTTCCCCCCTTCCCTTCTGAGCAACAGGGACAGACTCCGTGCCAGAGGCTTGTACCCCATGGCTTACCCCTGGTAAGTCGTCCCCCCCACAAGTATCCAAAACGGTATACTTGTTACTCAGGGGAACGACCGCAGGGGGTCCCTGCACTGACTGCTTCTTCCCAGTCCCTCTTACAGTTACCCATCTATCTCCAGTCTTTGGTGTAACTACTTCCCTGAAGCTCCTATCTATGACCCCCTCTGCCTCCCGAATGATCCGAAGTTCATCCAGCTCAAGCTCCAGGTCCCTAACACGGTTTTTGAGGAGCTGGAGTTGGGTGCACTGCCCACAGATGAAATCAGCAGGGACACTGACGGCGTCCCTCAACTCAAACATTCTGCAGGAGGAGCATTGCACTGCCTTCCCTGACATCACCTCTAGATTAAAAAAAAAACAAGAAAAAGAAAAAGAAAGGAAGAGCTTACCTGATATTACCTGAAACCCTGCTCCCGCTGAAAGTTAAGCAAATTTAAAGGCACTCACTCACCTTCACGACAGGTCCCTGCTCCCGCTTCCCAACCACCGTGGGGTGGGGGGGTTGGTTAGAGGAGGAGGTAGGGTGGGAAACATTCACGAAGTGTTTCGGGTTTAACTGTCAGTTGCCAACAGCCCCTCCACAAACCACCTTCAACTTAGGCTGACCGCACTGCACGTATGCAAATTTCCCCAGAACAGCTGATCAGTAGCTCTGCTCTGCTGCCCTCTGCTGGATGATTGTCTTCACTCAAACTCCTTGGGTCTCCTTCGCCAGTTCACCTTCAACTTAGGCTGACCGCACTGCACGTATGCAAATTTCCCCAGAACAGCTGATCAGTAGCTCTGCTCTGCTGCCCTCTGCTGGATGCTTGTCTTCACTCAAACTCCTTGGGTCTCCTTCGCCAGTTCACCTTCAACTTAGGCTGACCGCACTGCACGTATGCAAATTTCCCCAGAACAGCTGATCAGTAGCTCTGCTCTGCTGCCCTCTGGATAGGTTGGAAGTGTGCGTTTAAATGGGGCGCTCTTTCCAAGGGCTTATGCAGACACGATGGGCCGAATGGCCTCCTTCTGCATTGCCAATTCTATGAAAACCTTGGTGTTATAATTGACCCCAAGATGAGATTTTAACCACATATCCGTCGCTCAGATCGCTTATTTTCATCTGCATAATATCATCCAACAACGCTCCTACCTCAGCTTAGCTGCTGCTAAAGCCCTCACCCATGCCGTTGCTATCTCCAGACTTGACTATTCCAACACACTGCTTACCAGTGTCCCACATTCCATCTTGAGGTCATCGAAATCTGAGGCCCATGCGCCTCCTCGTACCAGGTCCAATTCACACCTCACGGGCGGGATTCCCCGACCCTCTGCCGGGTCGGAGAATCGCTGGGGGGCCAGTCGGCAGCCGCTCGCAGCGCGCCCACACCCCCCCCCCCGGCGAATCTCCGACCCGTGATGGGCCGAAGTCCCGCTCGTTCTATGCAGGTCCCGCCGGCGTAAATTGGACTAGGTCACTTACCGGTGGGACCTGGCGGCGCGGGCGGGCAGCGGGGTCCGGGGGTTGGGGGGGTGCCCTCGTGGTGTCCTGGCCCGCGATCGGGGCCCATCGATCCACGGGCGGGCCTGTGCCGTAGGGGCACTCCTCCTACGCGCCGGCCGTGTCAGCCTCCGTGATGGCCAGCAGCGCTGACGCTCCCGCACATGCGCGGACCCGTGCCAGCCAGCGGAGTTCCTTCCCTTCCACGCCGGCCATCCCCTGAAGGTGCGGAGCGGTTCACGCCACTCCATCCCGCCGGGACCCACCCGCCCCACCAGGTACGGGAGAATCCCACCCCACCTCTGTACTCACAACATTGATGAAGTGACATCACCATTTTAAAATTCTCATCCTTGTTTTCAAATCCCTCCAGGGCCTTTCCCCTCCCTATCTCTGTAAATTTCTCCGACCCCACAACCCTCAGATATCTACAACAATGTGAGGAAGGGAAAAACGGTTCCCCTATTCTACCATTCCAGGTCTGACTGAAACAGGGTTGCAGTGAATTTAGAGGGCTTATGCTTTGCCAATACTGAAGGAGCTTTCAGATTGTAAAGAATTAGTCAATCAGGTTTTCTTAGGTTAAACACACACACAAAACACACAAACAAACACACACAGAAACACACAAAGATGCATGTTGTGTTATGCTTCTTCATGTAGCATAAGCTGCTTCTTTGATGTATACTCTGACAAAGGAAGGTTCAGATTTGGAGATAGGTTTAACACATTTATTGAACAGTTAACAATTGTCCAACTTGAGTTTGACTCTCCTGCATTTGTCACTTTTTATTCCGAAAAGATCTGTGTGTGGTAGATTTCTCTTCTCAGGATGGTTACTTTGCAAATCTACAAAGCACAATACAATTGAAAGAGAGAGCAAAAAGCTTCTTACAGCCTTTTTCATGCAACATTCTGATCTCTGAATCATCTCTGGATTGGTAACAGTCTCTTAAATTACCCTTCTGAGGGGGTCACGTGACGTGAGTACGGGAGCGGCTGCGCTTTGCAAGCTCTGGCTCTGCTCATCTTGTAATCCTTATTTTGGAGCACATTCCATATTTGTCTTGTCTTGGGATATATGTCCTGCACGGTGTCCCTGGAGGATCCAGCTTGGTGTTTTGCAAAGTGGAGCCGAGATAAATGGCAGAAAATCCTTGTTTGACCATGGTGGTTGGAGTGGACTGTGGTAAGGCCCAGTTTGCAGTGGTGTTATTAATGATGAACGGGCTTTCACCTCGGTGATGCTGTATGCATCCAGATGATGGCCGCAATTGAGAATGTTGTTCTGGATGAAGATCTCAGCTCTGTGGTGCAGGTCTTTAGAGCTCACTTCGAAGACTTGTGAAGTATCCTTTGGAGAATGGTGGAGGCACATGAGAGTCCTTACATTTGGAACAACAATTTCCCTGGTAAGGGCTCTCTTTCGAGACATTGAGATCCTGCTGCAAGGTGTGTCATTTATCCTCATGGGTCCGGGAGATAGGGACCACGGTAAGGTCCTTGAGCCCAGTCCCTGCGAGAAGTGGGAGCCGATTACCCAATTGAGTTTGAAGATTGACTGCCATGCTTTTGTAATCTTGATTTTTGGGCTGGGTGCATCGGGTCTGACCAAGCACAGGTAAGCCGATCTTCAAGACCTGGGCTTGGGCCTCTTGGCTCAGGCCCTGTATTATCCTATCCTCGATGTTCATCGCGAGGGTTTGGCAGTGGCTGAGTGTGTCGAGTCATCCCCCCGGCTAGGGCCTAGGCTGCGGATAGCTTGGATGCCGGCCTAATGGGAGTTAAGGTGCTTCGTTTGTTGGAATCCTTGAGCGATCCTGAGGAGTGTTCATTGATCTTGTCTTGGTGTCGGCCTTAGTGAGAAACTTAGGTGGAGTCATTATCCTGCAACTCTTCTAGAATCCTGGACGTTACTTCCTTGTGATTATCGTGTTGATTGTTTATTAATCTATTTTCTCCTGCAAGGACGTGCGAGATGTGAGGACGAGGGCGAATGTTGTCTGTTATCCTGTTTGAGAAAAAATCGCTTAGAGTCAATTATGTGGTCTGTGCACAGTTTTATTCCTTTTTGTCACTATGTGTTATAATCCTTGTGGTTATGGGAGTGGAGTGCCTTATTGACACTGCTTATCTTGTTTACAATGAGTTTGCCACATAGAGAAAAGGAATGGAGGTGACCACACTCTGGCTTCTTACAAACACGATGAGAGATTTTATTAGGGATCATAGAGGTTACAACAGTGCAGAAGGAGGTCATTCGACCCATCGAGTCTTCACTGGTTCTTGGAAAGAGCACCCTACTTAAGCCCACACCGCCACTCTACCCTGTAACCCAGTAACCCAACCGTACCTTCTTGACACTAAGGGGCAATTTAACATGGCCAATCCACCTAACCTGCACATCTTTGGACTGTGGGAGGAAACCGGAGCACCCGGAGGAAACCCACGTAAACATGGAAAGTGCAAACTCTACATGGACAGTCACCAGAGGCTGGAATTGAACCTGGAGTTGTGAGGCAGCAGTGCTAACCACTGTGCCACCGTGCCGGTGTATGTGATTTGCTGATACAATCTAAGATGGTGAAATGAAGCCTGCGCAAAAACTCTCTGCTGACGTTGCTACACATCACTTGACGCTTTATTCTCTGAGACATAACACCCCTCCCTTTTTGCCACTTTAATACAACAACAGTGACTTGACATTTATACAAAAGACCCACTTATGCATTCTCTCTACATATATATACAACTTAATGAGACAGTTTCTCAGATGGATGTCAATTCCTTTTGGGTTGTATTCAACGTTCTGGAACCTGGCTACTCATTATCTCCAAAGTGTTCTCTGATCCTTCAGTAGGAAAAGGCATACAAATTGGCCAGGAAAAATAACAGACCTGCGAATTAGGAGCAGTTTAAAATTCCGCATCCAGGGTCACTTCCTTAAGTGTTCTGGGATGTAGATTATCGGGCCTTGGGGTTTTATCAGCCTCCAATCCCATCAAATTCCCCAACACCATTTCTCCACTAATATTGATTTCCTGCAGTTCCTCCCTCTCATTAAAACCCTGTGTTCCCCAACATTTCTGGTACATTATTTGTGCCCTCCTTTGTGAAGACAGAACCAAATTATGTGTTTAGGCGGTCAGCCATTTCTTTGTTCTCCATTATAAATTGCCCTGTTTCAGATTGTATCAGACGTACATTTGTCTTCACCAATCTTTTTCTCTTCACATACCCATAGAAACTTTTACAATCAGTTTTTATATTCCCACAAGCTTGCTCTCACATTCTATTTCCCCGATTTAACAATCCCTTTGTCCTCCTTTGCTGAATTCTAACCTGCTCCCAATTCTCAGGTTTGTTATTTTTCCTGGTTAATTTCTTTGGTTCTCAGACTATCTCGAATTTCCCTTGGTAAACCATGGTTTGGCCACCTTTCCAGTTTTATTTTTGCACTAGATAGGAATAAACAATTGTTGCAGTTCATCCATGTGCTCTTGAATGTTTGCAATTGCTTATTCACCGTAATCAACTACATCACTATCCATCTTGATGAAGAATTCTTATCATATTTTGGTCGCTCATCCCCATAGAACTTTGCAACTCTAGATTGACAATTATTCCTTTCTCAATGCACAATACTCAGTCTAGGCCTGTTGTCTAGTTGGTTCCTCAATGTATTTTCTACCAGGAATTTCCTCTGTCCAATATTGTTACCAATTTGATTTGCTCAATCTATATAGATTAAATTCACCCATAATTACACATGTGTCTCTAATTTCCTGTTTAATGCCATTCCCAACATCAACATTACAGTTCGGGGGTCTATATACAACCCCACTAACAGTTTTTGCCACCTTGTGTTTTTCAGCTATCTCCTTACACATTCCACATTTTCAAAGCTAATATCCTTCCTCACTTTTGTGTTAACATCCTCTTTAACCAGCAATGCAACTCCACCCTCTTTTCCTTTTTGTCTGACCTTCCTAAATACTGAATGCCCCTGGATGTTCCGTTCCCATTCCTGTTCACTCTGCAGCCATGTCTCCATAATGCCACCTATACCATATCCGTTTACATCTATTTACGCACTTAATTCATCCACTTTATTGTGAATGCTTCGCACATTAAGGCACACAGCCTTAAGGCTTGTCTTTTTAGCCCTTGATTTCTCCATCTGTCACTTTTCTGATTCCCCATTCTGTCTTTATTTCTTGAAAAAGAAAAATGAAATGAAAATCGCTTATTGTCACGAGTAGACTCGTGGAAATCTGGAATTAAAGTCTAATGATGACCATGACACAATTTTCAACTGTTGTAAAAACCCATCTGTTTCTAACGTCCTTACCTGGTCTGGCCTACATGTGACTCCAGACCCACAGCAATGTGATTGACTCTTAACTGCCCCCTCAAGGCTGGCCAACGTCCCATTAACAAATAAAAAAAAGTCCCTGGATTCCGAATCCCTCGCATCATCTCTTCAGCCAAGCATTCATCTGATATATCCTACTACACGGTAGCACAGTGGTTAGCAGTGTTGCTTCACAGCTCCAGGGTCCCAGGTTCGATTCCCAGCTTGGGTCACTGTCTGTGTGGAGTCTGCACGTTCTCCCTCTGTCTGCGTGGGTTTCCTCCGGGTGCTCCGGTTTCCTCTCACAAGTCCCAAAAGAAGTGCTGTTAGGTAATTTGGACATTGTGAATTCTCCCTCCGTGTACCAAAACAGGGGCTGGAATTGGGCGACTAGGGGCTTTTCACAGTGTTAATGTAAGCTTACTTGTAACAATTAAAATTATTATAAGATATATTAACTGACCTTGACAACCATGCAACATCATTAAACTAGGTCCAGGTCCCACTGGCATTGACCTCCATTGCTAACTTGTCCTTTTCCCTTTTGACCATGGGTCTGAAGATCTTTATTCACCTCTGTAGACACAGGACATCTCTCTCCTTTCCACCATTTCCATCCAGACCTCAAGTGCAGTGTCAGAAAGCCATAGAAATAATAATAATTTTTATTGTCACAAGTAGGCTGACATAAACACTTTAATAAAATTACTGTGAAAATCCCCTAGTTGCCACATTCCGGCACCTGTTTGGGTAGACAGAGGGAGAATTCAGAATGTCCAAATTACCTAACAGCACGTCTTTCGGGACCTTGATGCCTGTAGATTGATCTCCCCCCCCCCCACCCCTCCCCCCACCCCACCCGAGTAGAGGCATGTACAGAATTGGAAGACTTCACAATCCCCATTCCCACAGCCCGACACCTGCAATCCAGATTCTACCCCTTCAATGGCAAGCAAGTTTTCGAACTGTCATTCTTCTTTGCTCACGATTGTAGTCAATTTATTTTTTAAAACCTTCAGCATTGGCAGCTGGCTTTGCCCGACATGTGTGTGTGAGTCCAGTCCCGAGAATCTTTCTTCGCTCTCAAATTGTCTTCACCGATGTAGTCGACAATATTATTTTCTCTTTTGTCCCTGAGTTTGCTGCAAAGAGAAAACTTACCCACACTCTGGATTCTTACAAACACAGTGAGAGGATTTATTTAGAATGTTACTCATACAATCTAAGATGGAGAACTGAAGACCATGCAAACACTCTCTGCTTATGTCACTACAGATCACGTGATGCTTCACCAGCAGGGATGTATTCTCTGATACATAACAGAAGATGAGTGGAGCGAGGGTGGGGTAATGGGTGGATGGTGGTGGTGTAGTTGGATGATGGGGTTAGTTAAGACCTCATTGAGATTGAGGATAGCCCCTCTCAGTTAGAGCTAACCGTCTTGTATTTAATCATTTTTTTTTGTTATTTTGAAATTAAGAATCCATGCCGATCCATGTATCCTGGGGACAACTGGGTTCCTTCTGTGTCTTCCTTGAGATTGGAGTTTTTTTGGGCTTGTTTTTTTTTTTGAGATATTTCAACAGGAGGCTATGAGTGGTGGTGCACACTGAGGTGGGGCTGGTTAATTTTTGGCTGGTCTGTTGAAAAGAGTGATTGTTCGTAGTATCCTTCCTGCGATAGTGGACAGTGCTGGGTGATATTTTAGATCAGTCCTAGCATTCTTCCCTCAGGGTTTTTTTTTTCTTTTTTCTTCTTCTTCCTTTCTTCATCTGGGTGAGCAGGGTACTGTTATTAATCCTGGTCCGAACTGGTGGTTCAGGGGAGGTTCCCTGGTTCTACTGAGGGGGAGGGACCTTTCTTGCTCAGGCCAATAAAAACAACAGTCACATTTGATAGCGGGTTCATTTTCGGCTCTGCAGGCAGAGAAAGACCCTGCTATACGCGCCCAAAACGGGACTCTGTCTTTTGTGCGTTTAATCATGCCCCGTACCTTTAAAAAAAAACATCCTTGTGACAATGCTCATCTAATTCTGGTCTCTTGAGTATTCCTGATTTTAGTCTCTCCATCAGTGGGGGCCATATCTATTGGTGCCAAGACCCTAAGATCTGGAATTCTCTCTCTAAATCTTTGCATCATTACCTCTCTCTCTCTCTCTGTCTTCCTTTGAAACATACCTTAAAGCCTATCTCTTTGACCAAGCTTTTGGTAATTTGTCTGAATATTTCCTTATTTGGCTTAGTTTAAATTTTGTTTGATAATGTTCTTGTTTCTTTGTGGGTTTTTTTATCCCTTCCTGGGATGTGGGTGTCACCGGCTCGGCCAACATTTGTTACCCATCCCTAATTGCCCTTGAGAAGGTGATGGTGAGCTGCCTTCTTGAACCCCTGCAGTCCATGTGGTGTAGGTACACCTGCTGTGCTGTTAGGGAGAGAGTTCCAGAATTTTAACCCAGCACCAGTGAAGGATGTGATATATTCCCAAGTCAGGATGGTGTGTAGATAGGAGGGGAACTTCCAGGTGGTGGTGTCCCCATGCTTCTGTTGCTCTTGTCCTTCTAGATAGTGTGGTCACGAGTTTGGAAGGTGCTGTTGAAGGAGCATTGGTGAGTTGCTGCAGTGCATCTTATATGTGGTACACGTGGCTGTCACTGTGCGTTGGTGGTGGAGTGAGTGAATGTTGGAGCTGGTGGAGTGTGTGCTGATCAAGTGGGCTGCTTTGTCCTGGATGGTGTCGAGCCTCTTGATTGTTTTTGGAGCTGTACTCAACCATGATGTGGAGATGCCGGCGTTGGACTGGGGTGAGCACAGTAAGAAGTCTTACAACACCAGGTTAAAGTCCAACAGGTTTGTTTCAAACACGAGCTTTCGGAGCACGGCTCCTTCTTCAGATTCACCTGAAGAAGGAGCCGTGCTCCGAAAGCTCGTGTTTGAAACAAACCTGTTGGACTTTAACCTGGTGTTGTAAGACTTCTTACTGTACTCAACCAGGCAGTGGAGAGTATTCCATCACACTCCCGACTTGTGCCTTCTGGATGGTGGACAGGCTTTGGGGAGTCAGGGGTGAGTTAGGCATCATAGAATTTCCAGCCACTGGATTGCATTTATAGCCACTGTATTTACATGGCCAGTCCAGTTCAGCTTCTGGTCAATGGTAACCCCCAGGATGTTGATAGTGAGGGATTTCAGTGATAGCAATACCATTGAATGTCAAGGGGCGATGGATAGATCCTTTCCTGTTGCAGGTGGTCATTCCCTAACACCTGTGTGACATGAATGTTACCTGCCACGTAAACAGCCCAAGTCTGAATGTTCTCCAGGTCTCGTTGCATGAACTGCTTCAGCATCAGAGGAGTCACATGTGGTACCGAACACTGTGCAATACAGTGAACATCCCCACTTCTGACCTTATGATGGAAGAAAGGTCATTGATAAAACAGCAGAAGATGGTGGAGCCTAGGACACTACCCTGCGTAAGTCCTGCAGTGATGTCCTATAACTGAGATGATTTACCTCCAATCACCATAGCCACCTTCCTTTGTGCCAGGTATGACTCTAATCAGTGAATGGTGTGCTCCCTGATTTCCATCGACTCCAGTTCTGCTGGGCTCCTTGATGCCATACTCAATCAAATACTGTATTGGTGTTAAGGGCAGTCACTCTCACCTCACCTCTGGCATTCAGTTCTTTTGTCCATGTTTGGACTAAGGCTGTGATGATGTCAGGAGCTGAGTGACCCTGTCGGAACTGAAACTGAGCGTCAGTGAGCAGGTTATTGCCAAGCCTGTGCAGTTTAATAGCACTGTTCATAGCCTCCATCTCTTCTGGTCAGGAGTAGACTGATAGGGCAGTAATTGGTGAGATTGGATTTGTCTGACTGAGATTGGTGGACAGGATGTACCTGGGCAACTTTCCGCATTGTTGGGAATAATTTTTCTTGTGAAGCACCCTCGTACATTTTATTACATGAAGATGCTGTATAAATAAATGTTGTTGGGCGGGATTCTCCGAAATGGAGGCAAAGTGTTCGCGCCGTCGCGAATGCCGTCGCGTTTCACAATGGGGCAGCAGGGTAGCATGGTGGTTAGCATAAATGCTTCACAGCTCCAGGGTCCCAGGTTCGATTCCCGGCTGGGTCACTGTCTGTGTGGAGTCTGCACGTCCTCCCCCTGTGTGCGTGGGTTTCCTCCGGGTGCTCCGGTTTCCTCCCACAGTCCAAAGATGTGCGGGTTAGGTGGATTGGCCATGCTAAATTGCCCGTAGTGTCCTAATAAAAGTAAGGTTAAGGGGGGGGGGGGTTGTTGGGTTATGGGTATAGGGTGGATACGTGGGTTTGAGTAGGGTGATCATGGCTCGGCACAACATTGAGGGCCGAAGGGCCTGTTCTGTGCTGTACTGTTCTATGTTCTATGTTCTAATGGTGCGTAATGGGCGCAGGCACTACCGATTCTGGCCCCCACAGGGGACCTGAATGGCACTGGAGCGGTTCAAGCCGCTCCAGGCTCCCTTCCCGGCGCCAACTGGGCGCCGCGCCAACCCGTGCATGCACAGTTGGGCCGCGCCACCCGCGAATGCGTGGGGGACTTCCTCAACACGCCGGCCCTGACGCAACATGGCGTGGGGGTTCAGGGGCCGACCGCGTAATAAAATAGGGCCAGGGCTGGAGAGGCTGGCCCGCCGATCGGTGGGCCCCAATCATGGGCCAGACCCCATCGGAGGCCCCCCCGGTGAAGAAGCGCTTTTCCCGACCCCGCAGGCCGCCCCCCGACCCTACGCGCAGAGTGCCCGCCGGCTGAGAGCAGGTGTGAACAGCGCCGGCAGGACTCTACCGTTTCTGCGCGGCCGCTCAGCCCATCAAGGCTGGCGAATCAGCGGCCCACGACCGACGCAGTGTCAGACGCACCGGCGTAAATGCGCCGATTCTCCGCTCCTTGGAGAATCGCCTGCCGGCGTCGGACCGGCGTCGCGGGAAAAAATGGAGCGAACGGCAATTCTCCCATACGGTGCGGCATCGGAGAATCCCGCCTGTTATTTTTGTTATCATCAACAAATTTCAATATCACCTTCCTATCATCACAGAATTTCTAACGTGTAGAAGAAGACCATTCTGCCGAACGAGTCTGCACCGACCCTTCGAAAGAGCACCTCACCTCGGCCCAATCCCCTGCACCATTCCTGCAACCCCACCCTAAGGGGCAATTTGACATGGCCAATCCACCTAATCTGCACATCTTTGGACTGTGGGACAAAACCGGAGCACTCGGAGGAAACCCACGTAGATACGGGAAGAATGTGCAAACTCCTCACAGTCACCCAAGGTCAGAATCAAAGCTGGGTCCTGGTGCTGTGAGGGAGCAGTGCTAACCACTGTGCCACCATGCTGCCCTATGATGAAGTTGAAATCGTGAAATATATTCAATTCCTATATCAGTATTGATACCTGGCTAGTCCACTACCAACTTTTCCTCAGTTTTCCCTTTGCCATCGAACTGGCTCACTTCTTCCAAAGAAAAAATATTTTCTTAGCACTGTTCAGTGAAATTTACCTTTTACAAATCCATGCTGGTTTTCTGTGTATAATCCACAAATTACTGAAAGTCTACTTAGTTGATTTCAAATAGTTTTCGCACAGCTGGAGTTACACTAACTGGTCTACCCTAATTATCCTTTATTACCTTCCTGAACAGAGATATTCTGCCAGTCCTTTGCACAACTTTCAAATAATGATTAAAAAATTGGGGCCACAACCTTTGTTACCTCTACTCTGACTTCCTTTGACAGAAACATCAATGCTTACAGACGTAGCCAGTTTAACCTGGGCGAATTGTTTCAGAAACAATTCCTCTACTCTAACTTTCACTAACAATTGTTTCGAATCCTCCTCTCGTCCACTTGCATTCTCACTTCCACTCTCACTTGTAAACTCTGGTGCAAATGGTTGAACTTTTGCCACAGATGTGAGAAACAGATTTATTTTGAGGGTCAGAAACCTGTGGGAAACTGATTTGAAGTTCATATTTTCATGTGGGTCGACCTTTAAATTGATACAGAGGCAGCCAGGCTTCCTGCCCATTTTGGAGTGTGTGGAGGTGGGATCAGAAGTGGGTCAAATGGAGGGTGGGACTGATTTAGACACCCCATAGCAGCAACATCACCGATGCTGCTTGTTGTCCTAAGGGAGAAATCTGCTGATTGTGCCAAAACTAGAGGGAAGTGAGATGCAACAGGTGAGCTGGCGACCTGGAATACATGGCAGGGAAACCCCTCACTCTATTGATGCCAATCTGCATCTTATATTGGAGACCATGAGCAAGACGTGAGAGGCAGGAGGAGGCCACCATGCATGTGGCAGGGGTACTTCTCTGTTGAATGTCATCTCCCTCTTCATAATGGCATCTGAGGTGCCATTATGACTGGTTCCCGACTTTGTGAACCAGTAGCAAATGGTGCCTGGTTGAGGCCTCGCCGGGGATGCTCGTGAATCCTGGGCCCCGGGTGAATTGGGCGGGCAGATATTTTTAAATATGCACACCTGGATCTTGCTCAGCGAGAGTGAGACCCTGATCATGACAGGCTGCAAGATTCTGTTGAATCTCGCAAGATGTTTTGAGTATCGCAATTCCTTTTTAAAAAATAAACATTTTATTGTGATTTTTTTTGAGCATCGCAATTCCTAATGGAGGCCTCTCACCAGATTCAATGGCCCCATCCAGACACCAGGTTGGGCGTGGTGAGCCTGCTGAATTGCACCCCTTATTTGAGGATGTGTTCAAATGTCCCTCAAACATGAGGTGCCCTCTCTCTCTCTCTCACCCATGGATATAGGTTGAGAGGCAGGAAATGTAGAATTGAGATGAGGAGGAACTACTTCTCGCAAAGGGTGGTGAATTTGTGGAACTCGCTGCCCCAAAGTGCAGTGGAGTCTGAGTCATTAAATAGTTTCAAGAAGAAGATAGATATATTTTTGATTTTAAAACGGGTTCAAGGGATATGGGTAAAGGTGGGGCAGTTATTTTGGGACCAGGAAGAGATCAGCCATGATCTGATTGAATGGTGGAGCAGACACAAAGGGCTGAATTGCCTACTTCTGCTCCTAATTCCTCTGTTCCTACTTTGGCACCCCCCCTCTGATGCTGCGGCTGCTGGTCTCTGAGGGCTGGAGGACCCTATAGCCTCGGGTTCTCCCCACCCCCACACCACCATCCAATTATACAATGAGTATGCATCCTGGTTGTTTATTGGCCAGAAGTTCAAAAATTGCGTTCCGGCCTCATGTTCTGACCCATAACTCTGTCTCGACCCCCAGATCAATAATCCAGCTCAAGAAGTCTGGAACACACCGTAATGCTATCCAAAGTATGTAAACACTGATTTAGATTAAGATGTTTATTCTAACATCGGTCTCAAAAGTTTCATGAACTGATTATATTGTCATCTAACATGTGGACAGTGCCACATGCTGGGGAAGGAACTTTGAATTGGTTGCAGTTTTGTGTCAAGGACATGTTTCAGTCACAGGGACAGAACCTGGAATGACTTGGGTTTCAGATCAGTCTGAAAATGAGTCAGAAACTCTTCCAAATTTTGCAAAAAGCATCATCACGCGGCTCTCTCCTGATCTCAGCCTGGCTATTCAACAACACGTATCTCCAGAAAGGCAGGGTGGGGGTAGGGCAATTGGAGCTGCAAAGCCATTCAATATGATGCTCATGTATCTTCCAGTGGTCACACCCAGACTGACACTGATAAAACACTGGAGGAGATTTTCTTTGGTGGCCAGTACAAGGGGTGAGGACATTTAATTTGTTTAACTAGCATGATGCCACAACTGAAATCAAAGAAAACTGCAGCAAATAAGGAAGAACATCCAAAACAAGCTGGAAAACAGAGCTATTTACAAGCATTGGGAGCTGAATGCATTCTCAGCTTTCAGTCCTTTCAACGCACTGCATGAAAAGACAAAAATATTCTCATGGTTATTAACAGTTCCAGACGACAGGAAACCCAATGAAGTCTAATCAGAACCAGAGACGCAGGCTTCAGGAAGTTCTAAAAATAGACTGTGTATGACTCACATCAATCCACCCAATTTCACCTGTCCTCTTGCCTGGCTCCCACACAATCTTACTGCAGTTCTGGGCTCCGAGTTTGCGGTGCTCAATCTTCCCCCACCTTGTTGAATAAACAGGAATCACAAATGGGCAGTTCTGCACAATAAAGACTGAGTTGTACTGCGAGTAAGCCCTTAAAGGGCCGTCATGATTTGTGTTGAAATCATAGATGACTAAAAATGCTACAGAACATCACATTGTGGGCGCGATTCTCCGAGCCCCGCGACGGGCCGGAGAATCGCCGCAACCGCACCACACTGCCCCGACGCTGGCGCGAGATTCTCCGAGGTGCGGAGAATTGGTGCCATTTGCGCCGGCGCTTTTGGCGCGCCGCCGGTCGTGGGCCGCTCCAGCGCCGTGCTGGCCCCTATGGGGGCCAGAATCGGTTCTCCCCACGCCTGTTTCGCATCGTCGTGAAACGCGACTGTGCTCATGACGTCGCGAACACTTAGTCTCCATTTCGTGTGTTTGACGGGAAACAGAAGACTGGAGCTACAAATTAGAAGTTCTCTTGTTAATTATTTAAAGGATTAGGTAGAAATTGTTTTGAGTCCACAAAGGTTTAAAGCAGCAATGCGTACTGTGTTGAAGTTCAGCACTTAGGTACAGCAGTACTCTAATGAGAGTGACCCACAGTTCTTCCCTGTCCAGTTTTTTAACTTCTCAAAAAATAGTTTGCCAGAAAAATATTAATCACAACAGTTTCCCTTTAAAGGATGTGTTAATCCAGCACAGTCTAATTTCCCTGTAAGGCATTTTATTTTTTGCTGAATGCTCTGAATTCATAATTCTACATGACGAGTTGAAACCATAAACACTGGGTATGAGTGAATGGTTTCCATTGTGAATTTATAGCCCTAACTATCTTATTATTAGCAGGACTTTATTTTCTTTATGTCTCATCTGTGAGCTAACGTGAGGACATGAAAAAAAAGCTGACGTTTAATTGGTGGAAAATGGGCCGAGTGCCAGCAGTGACCCCTCCCTGCTCAACTCCCAGAGGAAGTACACTGTGAACACACAGCAAACTTACCAATAACATAGCCTGTGTCTGGGGCACAGAATGCAAGCTCTACCTTATGATTAGGCTAAAAATACCAGCCTTTAGTCTGTCACTTCTTTCTAGTTGTTCCTTCCTCCCATCGGATAAACATGTGCAGCCCACACCAAAGCAGCAAGTCTTCTTATTATCCCTGGTGTAGCATTTTCATTCAGGGCCTAGCAGAACTGTCAGTGTCTGTGGCTCTTTGCCTTCTTCATTCGGGGCTAAACAATCGCTATTTAAACCACTAGATCATGCAGTGTGTTTAATGCCTTTCATAACTTCAGGATAGTCCACAGTGATTCCCAGCCAATTAAATATTATTGAACTTTAGTCATCAGAGGGAGGTAGGAAATACTGAAAGAAGCACCGGGTTTGAGTCCACCATAGGGATTTATGGTTAAAGAAGGTACCCGTGACCTTCTAGTTGTAGAGGTCATGGGTTTGGAAAGTGCTGTCGCACCTTGTTGCTGAAGTGCAGCCTGTAGATGGTACACACTGTGCCTCTGTGCGCTCCAGATGGTGGGAGTGAATGTTTTAGATGGTGGATAGGGTGCCAATCAAGCGGGCTGCTTTGTCCTGGATGGTGTTGAGTTTCTTGAGTTGTTGTTAGAGCTATATTCATCCAGGCAAATGAAGAGTATCCCATCACACCCCTGACTTGTGCCCTATCTTTGGCCTGATAGCACTGCAGGTGTATCTAAAACAACATGGACTGCAGTGGTTCAAGAAGGTAGCTCACCACCACATTCTCAAGGAAGATTAGGATTGGGAAATAACTGCTGGTCAGCGATGCTTAATCCCAAGAATGAATAACATTAAAAAAAAAACTTGGTTAACAGGGAAGACTCCCAATGGTAATCACACAAATTCGCTGATAACCTCAATCCCACCTACCCACCTTCTCTATCTGGACCTATCTTCCTCTGGTAGGATCTTAACTATGCTGCCTTTGGTAAAATGAATGGTTTGATAATTCAGTGGGCCGGATACCATGGCGACATGACAATGAAGTGGATCAGAAGAAAATTAGTAGTTTAGTAAGGTGTCAAGGGGCAGTCAAACCATAAGGCTCACCAATCTGAACTGTTAACATTATGGCCACACCATTACTATCAGTAGCATTCTTCTCACTGAGCATGAAGGGAGTGCACAGTCCAGGGACAGTAACATCCTCTCTGCGCAGTTATGTCCCGCCTTGTTTTACTTCATAAGGGGAAATGTTGTGGATTCCGTCACTGCTGCTTATTCTCCCAACACAAATCTCGGGCGCGATTCTCCGCACTCACGCCGGTTCGGAGAATAGCGGGCCGCGCAAATTTTCATGGCGACGCTGGTCCGACGCCCTCCCGCTATTCTCCGAACCCCGCACAAACTACACGTCGGCATTCCCAGGAAATGCCTCGAACGTGCCCCCGACACGACCAGAATCGCTACTTATTGGCCCCCCGCTATTCTCCGGCCCGGATGGGCCGAAGTCCCGACGTCATCACGCAATATTTTCACGCCGGCCAACACACCTGCTTTTCAAGTTCGTCAACCAGTCGTGCTGGCTGACGACAGCTTCGAGTAGGTGAGCGCACCGCTCAGCGCACAGCTCAGCGCACTGCTGGAGTCTGGCCACAACGGGGAAGGCATCCCCGAGATCGGGAGGGGGATCAGAGCGGGGGGGGGGGGGGGAGTGTGGGAGATGGAGGGGGGAGTGGGGGAGACAGAGGGGGAAGTGGGGGTGAGGGGTGAGGGGGGAGTGGGAGTGCGGGGGGGGGGGGGTAGGGAGAGAGTGAGCGAGTGACCCGTCCAACCCCGGTTACAAAATGTCTGCCACCATGCCATGGCGTGCCGGTCACGAGTACACGGCCGCTGGTTGCCCTGTGGCTTACGGCCACAGGCCACTGACGCACCGGTGAAGAGGACGTAGTTAACTGCCCGTTGGATGCAGAAAGTGACCAGGGGTTAGGCTGCCCGCGTGTCAGCAGCGCAATCAGGCCACCGGGACACACAGGTATCCCGTGGCAGGCGGCTGCCGAGGTGTCGACTAACCTCCGTCTAACATGTCCCGTTTCTCTGCCCCCCACCACCCTTCTGTAGGTTAGCACAATGTCTGCGAACAGAACGGCTATGTTCTGCGCAGTGGTTGGGGCCGCTGCACTGCATTTTGAGATGCAGCAGCATCCACAGCCACAACCCGCAGTGGATGCAGGGCCAGCTGCAGCAGCAGAGGGAAGGGCCGAGGAGTTGCCAGTCGAGCAGCATGGGGGGGAGGAGGAGGAGGGGGAGGAGGAGAGAGTGAGGGTGCAGCCACCGCACCAGAGGCGACGACCAAGGCCGAGAGTGTACCGTGCCCGGATCTCTTTCCAAACAATGACGGACATCACCTGCAGGAGGAGACTCCGCTGCGTAGGCGGACGGTGAT
The DNA here is from genome assembly GCF_902713615.1 of Scyliorhinus canicula. Taxonomy (NCBI): domain Eukaryota; kingdom Metazoa; phylum Chordata; class Chondrichthyes; order Carcharhiniformes; family Scyliorhinidae; genus Scyliorhinus; species Scyliorhinus canicula. The sequence goes on from NC_052152.1 coordinate 113,222,354, forward strand.
ACATATCTGTCACCTCGTGGCGCACCTCGCCCCACGTGGAACGGGGGGAGGACACGCGATCCCGGTTGCCATCAAGGTGACGGTCGCTCTTAACTTCTATGCGACCGGTTCCTTCCCGTCTCCGGGCGGGGACCTCTCTGGGATCTCCCAGTCATCGGTCCACAGGTGTATCCGGGATGTGACCGACGCCCTCTATGCCATCGCGGACCGCTACATCACCTTTCCCGAGGACCGAGCAAGTCAAGACTCACGAGCTCGTGGATCTGCCAGCGTGGCCGGGATACCGATGGTGCAGGGGGCAATCGATTGTGTTCACGTCCCCATGCGCCCGCCTGCAGGGGATAGGGAGGTGTTCACAAACAGAAGGGGGACATACTCCATGAATATCCAGGTGGTATGCGACCCCCACATGAGGATCATGAACGTCTGTGCAAGGTTCCCAGGGAGTGTGCATGACTCCTACATACTGGCGCAGTCGTACATCCATGCGATGTTTGAGGGACGTCCCCTCCGGCTGAGGGGCTGGTTGCTAGGCGACAGGGGTTATCTGCTGAGGTCTTGGCTGATGACGCCTATACGGAGGCCTCAGACCAATGCGGAAACACGATACAACGAGGCCCATGCAGCAACCAGGGGTGTGGTGGAGCGCTGCCTTGGCCTCCTGAAGATGAGATTCAGGTGCCTGGACCGCTCCGGAGGGGCCCTGTAGTACCAGCCCGACAGGGTCACTCGCATTGTTGTGGTCTGCTGTGCGCTGCACAACATCGCGATGCAGAGGGGAGATGACCTGCTGCAGGAGGCGGAGGGAGAAGCCAGTGGCAGTGGTGCCAGCACGGAGGAGGAGGAGGAGAGGGAGGAGGAGGAGGAGGCTGGCGGAGTGGCGGGCGCAGCACGCAGACACGACCCAGGTGCTGGTGATGTCCAGGAGGCGGCACGACGGACCCGGCGAGGACGGCGGGCACGTGACGCCTTGGTGGCAGCACGGTTCACGCGTCGCATGTGACGTCCCCGCTGAACACCAAACCACCACCTGCATCGCTAGTCGTGCAGAGGGTCAACACACAACTGCCACCACCACAGCCCCCTACCCCCTCTCAGTGTACACTGCTCCACTTAGACATCACCCTTACCACTGGGTCCAGACAGTATGGTACAACATCGATAGCTGTGTCAGCGGGTGTGATCAGTGCCATGTGGAATGATGACAGCCCACTCTGCGAAGAGCTGTGAGCTGAGAATCGTTAGAGAGAGTCTGACCCATGGCAATAGCTGAACCATCCACCTTGGTGGCCGCTGAGATCATCACGGACACTCTATCACGTGCCCGCGTGGGCTAGCTGTGGGAGGGGGTGGGGGGGAAGGGACTGCACACCCGGCACCGAAGCTTCACCGCTCGTCAACCCCAGCGACACTCGGTCACCATCACGATTCCTGTGGCTGTGGAACAATCACACGGTATTACAAGTAAGGTAGAACAGTGTGTTTAATGTGAACAAACATTTACAGGTGCCCTAGCCCCTACAACTAAACTGTGCCCTTCACCCGTGCCAACTTACTCAGTGTCTATCTTAGTTGCCTTACGGGCCCTACCACTACGTCTAAGTGATTCCCCAGATGATACAGCAGGAGTGGAGGAGGACTGCTGCGAATCGCCCCCTTCGACTTGTTTCTCCTTCGGCAAGCGTTTCCTGGGACGACCCGGCCTTGATGGGCCAGGCTGCTCTGCGGGCGTCTCGGGTGACGTTGTGCCACCCTGCTCTGCCTGCTGCCCACCCGATGCACCAGGGATGGGACGGGGGGAGGCTGAGAATTCCGGGACGTCCCGTGATGGAGTTAATGGGACGGGCCCCTAAACCTCCTCCTCCCTCGGGGAGCCCGGTGGCCCCCGGGCCTCACTGTGGGACAGAGGTGCGAGCGGGGAGGTACCCCGTCGCGCCACCGACACCTGGCGCTGCCAGTCCTGGAGGCCTGCAACGGTATCCACCAGGATCCGAAGGTTTGAAGAGACGGAATCCAGGGAGTTAGACATTCCCGCCAGGGACTGTGTGACCTCAACCAGTGAGTGCACGACGCCATCCAGCACGTGTGTCAGGCAGTTGATGCTGTCCGCAACTGACTGCTGCGATTGGGCCATGACCTGCTGAGACTCGGCCAAGGCCCGCAGCGCGCCGGCAATGTCGTTTTGGCTCTGGCGCATTGCTGCCTGTGAGAGGGCAACCCTGTCCAGGGCCGAGGATGACGCCTGCACGTGAAGCCCAACGCCTTGCAGAACCTGACCCATGGCCGAAACCGTTTCACCCATTGCCTCCACCGCGGATGCCACCTGTGCGGTGTCGGCCTGGGTTTCTGCCATGAGCGGCCCCACTCCCTGCTCGTGGACGCGGTTCGACTCCTCTAACAGCGTCTGCAGAGTCTGGAAGACAGCCCTCATCCCGTCATTGTCTCCCTGGGTTTCTTGAGGCATCGGCTGTGCGGGTGGGTTGAGAAACTCCAGGAACTCCGAAAACGTTTGGGAGCCAGCTGCATGCTGGGCCTGGCCTGGCCTGGCCTCCGCCAGTCCGGGCCCTCGGCTGCTCCGACCTCCACCTGCTGTACCTGCTCAGCTGTGATGTGCGACCCAGACTGTGACCCAGGAGCCTCATCACTAAATAGGCCAGCCGGGGTGAGTGTCTCTGGGACGGTGGATGGTGTGGGAGAAAGCTGTGCCGCAATCTCAAGCTCGTCTTGGGTGGACGCCTCCTCGATGTCATCGGCCCGCTGAGAGGCCGCAGGGCGTTCGCAGGCCATTTCTTTATCTAGCGGTGTCGCCGCCCTCTGGGCGTTCTGCTCCACAGATTCTGTTGGGGAGGATGGGACTCCCCGCTGATCAGGCACCCTCTGTCGTGCGGCCCCGGGTGAGGTGGGGGCAGATGCCTGTGTCCGTCTGGAGGCAGACGGCCCTGGTCGTTCGGCATCACGTCCTAGGGAAGAGAATGAAACGGGTTATTTAGAGACGCTCTGCCAGGCGCTGGACGGTCCCAGTGGGCAGAGTGTGAAGGGACAGAGGATGGGGGAGGTGTTCCAGTGGGCAGAGTGTGTGAAGGGACAGAGGATGGGGGAGGTATCCCAGTGGGCAGGGTGTGTGAAGGGACAGAGGATGGGGGAGGTGTCCAAGTGGGCAGGGTGTGTGAAGGGACAGAGGATGGGGGAGGTGTCCAAGTGGGCAGGGTGTGTGAAGGGACAGAGGATGGGGGAGGGGGGTGTTTGTCATGCAGGGTTGTCTCACTTGTTGCAGCTCCGCCAACCTCGCATTGCGCGATCTCCTGAGTAGCAGATCCGCCAACAAGGTCCAGGGCCCTCTGCCCAAAAGTGGTGAGGGGTCGCAGGATGGGCGAACCCCCTCCCGTCTTGTTCCGCTCACGGGTGTTGTGAGCGGTCTTGTCCTGTTGGGGGAGGGGGCATAGGTAGATTATTACAATACGGCAGGTATCAGCAGTCCGTTCAGATACTGGTACAGTTTGGGGGTCAAGTTGTAATAAGACGATTGCATCTCTCCGCGGGGGCCAGAGCGCTGGGTCTGTGACAGCTTTGTGAACCACCCTCAACTCACTCTGCCACAATCCCCCTCCACCCCCCGTGCCGGGGGGGGGGGGGGGGGGGGGGGGTGATGAAGTAAAGGGGGGGAGGGATGGTTGTGACCCGGGGGCACCCTCTTGGCACTTACCCTGGCAGCCCTGGTGAGGTCGTGCATCTTCTTCCGACACTGGTCAGCTGAACGAGGGGTCTGCCCCACAGCACTGACGGCAGCAGCCACCTCACGCCAGGCCTGGCTGGCAGGGTGGCGATGCCCTCTACGCGGGCAGATGATACCCCTCCTCTGCTCGATGGAATCGAGCAGCATCTCCACATCAGCCTCCACAAATCGTGGGGCTGCTCTCCTCAGCTCCGACATCTTGGCCTACAGTTTCTGTGCTCGCCCGCGCCTTTTTACGCCGTCGGGCGGCGTCACGTGGGTGTGTTCGTAGCGTCGCCGCGTTCCAGCGTCATCGCGCACGTGATTGACGCGGCCCCGTTCCTAGCCCATTTCCCGGACGTGAATACCTCGGGAAATGGGTCGTGTCGGGCCGCCGCAAAACTCGGCCGTTTTAACGGCCAACTTCGCGATTTTCCGCAGGTGTGGAGAATCTCGCCCCTCATATTTTCCATCTGGGATTTAGAAGCCTGTTGTTGTTTCAGCCTGGTCTCCAGAGGTTTCCTTCCACACATGTGCAAGTTTTACCTGAGGGATGATTGTGGATTAAGGAATGTGGAATTCCTTCCTCTTGCTCAGACTCTCCATTTTAGGAAAGGCAATTTTTCAGATTTAGATTGCATTAACATGCTGGGACTCCATGTGACACTTCACTCAGGCATAACTGTGAGGAGTGATGTAGATACTTTTATTTTGTAAATACATATTTGATTCATAAAGATTCAGAACATACTCTTTCAGTTGTTCATTTATGTTTCTTGATCACACATTATGCTATTTATCTGCAGTACTTACAGTTTAGAGGAACGTAGGTCAAAGAAATGGACTGCAGCTCCTCATCAGTGATTTAATTTCAGATTCAGTGGTGTAGTGATAATATCACTGGACTAGTAACCCAGAGGCCCAGGCAATGCTCTGGGGACAGGGGTTCAAATCCCACATAGGATTTAAAATTCAATCAATTATTGAAAAAATCTTCCATGAAAATCATTCATATTAAGAGTGACTGTGGAACCATCATTGAATGTTGTTAAAAACCCATCTGGTTCACTAATGTTATTTAAGGGAAGGAAATATGCAAAATATGCCATACCTACTGAGTTGCCCCACCTGTGACTCTAGACCCACAGCAATGTGGTTGACTCTTAACTGCCAACAAAAGGGCAATTAGGGACGGGCAACAAATGATGACATTGCCAGCAGCCCGCATCCCATGAAAGAATAAATTTAAAAAATATATTTGATTCATGGCGTATTGGTTATAGCCTTGAATTATCGTTGGTGATATTAACTGATAAATACTCAACCCATTCACACAAGGTTCCATTTGAGAGACTTGTGCACAGAATCCAGTCAGACACTCTACTGCAGTACTGAGGGAGTCCAGCACTGCCGGAGGTGCTGGCTTTCAGAAGAGATATTAGACTGAGGCTGCATCTATCCTCTCGTGTGGATATCAAAGATCCCCATGACACTGAAGGGCCATGAAGTTCTCTGGATGTCCTAGTCAATATTTACCCCTCAACCAACATGACTAAAACAGATTAACATGTAGCTGATTGGGAGCTTGCATGTGATGTTCTCTGCATTATAGCAGTGACTAAATACCAAAAAACTACTTCATTGGCTGCAGAGTGCTTTTGGATATTCTGAAGTTGGGAAAGGTGCTATAGAAATGCAAATTTTCCTTTTAATATTCATCTATCAGCTACTTTAGTGGACGTATTAATTTAGTTAAAATAAGAAGTGGACTAGGAATGCGTGACATAATTCCAGGAAGTGTGGGCTTGAAATAGAGTCGCACAACTATAGTCCTGATTTTCCAGTTGGGAGTTACATAGATACATAGAAGATAGAAGCAGGAGGAGGCCTTTTTGCCTTTCGAGCTTGCTCAGCCATTATTCACGATCATGGCTGATCATCCAACTCAATAGCCTAATCCTGCTTTCTCCCCATAAGCCTTTGATCCCATTCTCCCCAAGAGCTATATCCAGCTGCCTCTTGAATATATTCAAAGTTTTCGCATCAACTACTTTCTGTGGCAATGAATTCCACAGGCTCACCACTCTTTGTGTGAAGAAGTGTCTCCTTATCTCTGTCTGAAATGGTTCACCCTGAATCCTCAGGCTGTGACCCCTGGTTCTGGACACACCTATCATTGGTAACATCTTCCCTGCATCTACGCTGTCTAGTCCTGTTAGAATTCTGCAGTAAACCCAATTCCCTGCCAAGACCGCAGGATTAGGGAACTGGGCATATTTTGTGAGTACTTTTTTCTGGCAAAGTCACTTGCCAGTCATGGTTAAGGTCCCGATTTTAAATGTAACATGGTTTTAGAAGGTGAAAAAAGATTAATGTATCTTGAATATAAAAAACCTGGGCTGGATTTTCCGATTTTGAGACTAAGTACTGACGCCGGCATGGGAAAGGTGGTGTTTTCCGAACGAGAAAATGGCGCAAAACGGCCACCAATCCTCCGTCTGGTGGGGGTCTAGCAGGCATACAGCGTAGAGCTACCTACTCTAGCTGCGGATACGACCGTAGAATTCCCGGGTCCGTGGCCGTGCATGCGCATGGCGGCGGCCTGCAGTGGCCGTGCTGTGCATGGCGGCGGCCTGCAGTGGCCGTGCTGTGCATGGCGGCGGCCTGCAGTGGCCGTGCTGTGCATGGCGGCGGCCTGCAGTGGCCGTGCTGTGCATGGCGGCGGCCTGCAGTGGCCGTGCTGTGCATGGCGGCGGCCTGCAGTGGCCGTGCTGTGCATGGCGGCGGCCTGCAGTGGCCGTGCTGTGCATGGCGGCGGCCTGCAGTGGCCGTGCTGTGCATGGCGGCGGCCTGCAGTGGCCGTGCTGTGCATGGCGGCGGCCTGCAGTGGCCGTGCTGTGCATCAAGGCGCTCGCCGAGCGCGGACCCGGTCTGCCAAATAGTGACCCCCTTTGGCCAGGCTTGCCTCCACCGGAACACACCCACCAGTGCCCCTAGACCCCGCCAAGTCCCCCCTGCCCGCGGATCGGCTCCCCCCCAACTGTTGCGGCATTGGACTTAATCTGCAGCTGCCATGCTGAGTTCCCGAAGAAAATACCACACGCGACCGACGCCATCGGGAACTCGGCCCAACGGGGGCGGAGCACGGGGGGAGGGCCTCAGGTAATGTCCTGAGGCTGTCTGGACGGCGTGTGCCGTAGTACGCCGTTAAGCAGCGCCGGCTCCAATTTTGGCGCCAATGTGGATTCTCTGGCCGATCGGCGAACGCGATTTTGGAGTCCGAGACTGGAGAATCCCTCTCCCTGACTTGATGACAAATTCGTACCAAATTGGTGTAATATGTGTAAATCTGCTTACATGTCCCTTTATTATGTTGGACTTAATTATGACCACAAAACGTTCAAGAGTTTTAAATGTTCAAGTTTTTACATTTTTGTACCCTGGATGTGGATAACACTGGTATTGACAAGGCTATACTTACTGACTAACCCTAGTGGTCCCTGAAAAAGCTGGTATCTTTGAACCACTGCTGCCATGCTGCTGATTTGATTTCCACTATGGTAAGAAATTCCAGGATATTGAGCCAGCAATGATGAGCACCAGCACATGTCTGGATTGTGAAAGAGGGTAATACTGAGGAGGAAATACCAGACGCAGTTCCTGTTTCACGTTGACAAATTTTCCTGTGGGTTGAGGTGACAATCAGTTTTCTCTTGGTCCCTGTAGCATTGGGTTATGAAAAGGGGAAATCATTCCATGTTCCTGCTCCAGATCCCTGTCAACTAATCCTGCTAAAAAGCAGCTATGTACCGTCTGTATATTAATAATCCCGTGTAGCTGGCAGGAATCAGAACTCTATTTCCTCAGGGTTGTTACACCAAAAGTTCTCTTGTCAGTTGAATGCCCTTCCAACCACACTCACTTTATAAACTCAGACATGTAAAATCATTGGGCTACCAAGGGTGCCTGCACGAGTGCCCCTGTGTTAGTCAATGCCTATATAGGGCAGCAGAGGTAAGATTTTGGGATGATATGTAGTATTATACATTGACCTTTCATAATATTTGTCCGAATCATGATAAAAGAACACGGTGTACCCTTTTTAAAAGCCACACCCAAATAATTGACATATCTCTGGAAACAAAACAATCAATCTTTGCCGAAGGTATTTTCTGTGTAGATTCCCCTTTCATTTCCATTTATAGCTCTGTTTGCAAAAGGCAATTATCTCAGGTGAGAAGGCACTTATTACATTTATTTTCACCTCCGGTTAAAGATGTGGCCCAGCAGAGAACTCAAGAAATATATCAGACTCAAAGTTGGCAGATTTGAATGCCCTGCAGTCTTGACTTTGTGTGGCATGTGTGTCATTGTCAGTGAGCTTTCCTGGAATCTATGCTAAGGCCGCTGAAAGCACTGTCCTTTATATCTATCTGCTAGTAATTTACCTGGATACTGCTATCTGGGGTTCTTGGCTCTTCAGTAATTTAGAAATTAATTGTGCATTGTGATAACTGCAGTGATGCTGGAACTGTGGAGTTTTAAATAGCATTAAGGATAAAGTACTTAAAATGTAACCCATGAGTTAGACTCTGCGCCTGGGTTACAGCATCACTGAATTTATTTGAGTGTTTCATCATCTCGGCATATTTAGCTGAAGTGCACCATCTTGTGGTAGAGGATTTAAATTGGTGCAACATTCTAAAGATAATACTGGGGGGTTGCTGTGTTTTCAATACAAACTGGGAGATTAAAGAGAGAAAATAAGTGATTCATCGCATGAATACCCCGTCAGGAGACTTGTTATAGGAAGGTTTATAAATAATGTGTTCTCCAAAACCAGTGCCATTGAGCAAGATGAGTAAATAGCTCAGATTTGGGCTTCCCCTTTTTTTTGAGGCAAGCCCTTTGATTGTGGTTTTGATCTCCTCTGCACGCATGTCTACTTTCTAAAAGCAGAAGTACTGCCTTATTCTTTTTGTTTAATTCCCCCTCTCCTCTCCCTTCCAATGTTGGGGTAAAGTTTTGAGAGGCACAGCGAGCTGTATCCAAGTGAAGCCAAGGATAAAGTTTCACTTTTGCACATCTGGTACAATGCAAATAATCTCTCCAAGAGTCTGTATTTTCAATAGAGGTAAGTGAGCCAGTATTGCCGTGTTGCATTATTTTAGCCAGTATGGGAATGGGGAGGGCAGTTGCCTGAAGACTTGCTCGATCCCTTTCACACTGAAGGGTGAATATTCCGATTGCGCTGTCCTGGTGCAAAAGAGCAGAATGAGCACCTGGCATGCAAATATAGTTTTCCTCAGGGTGAGGCCCAAGTAGGCGTGGCTAACTGATGGTTACACAATTGGAAGATTTAACCTTTGCAACCTGCTCTCAACCACGTACAGGAGTCACTGGCTCGGCACTCTTTTCACTATCCTTGCCTGTGAATTTATTTTGACCATCCCGTAATGTCCTTATTAACTTACAATAGCAATGTTTTACGATTCTGTTACACTTACAGTACTACTGACCAATCAGGAATTCCATATCATCGGCTCTGTAAATTCTTAACCTGCAGGAACATCTCAAATGAATTCTGTCATGGGTTTCCATGGCAACACTTGTCGCACTCCACATCTAGTGAAAGTAGTCCCTGGGGAATAAAGTGGTCAGAGAAATAATTTTGAAAATAAATAGTGTGAGAATGTGAAGGTCTTGTGGGGCAGTGGCTAGCCAGAAGCTCCAGGTTCAAATCCCACCCCAGGGCTTGGTTGCCACAGATGTGTTCATAACGTGGCCAAACAAAGTTCAACGGCAATTTGTAAATTCTACATTGGTGGCAGTCAGTTAGAGCGCGTGAGGTTTCTAAGCAGCCACGTGATGGGAAGAAATTGGAGCCTCTACCAACACTATTCATAACTAGACTATGACATGCAAATTAAAGTGTAGCGACTTGGGTTTGTTGGTTCAGTTAGCAGGATGACTGGTGAGGGTCAGATTGACTGGAATGGGTTTGGGACCTGCCTCCTTGCCCTGCCCATGGTGGAGCTCAAGGCACTGTGGGTCGGACCTGTAGAGAACTCAAGAAGTGAAAAAGAAATGCAAGAATGGCTTAAGAGAAGGATTTGTGGGTGGTCCATAACTCAATATTAACAGTGGAATGCCTTGACTCTGTCCCTGTTGCCAGTAGCAGGTGGCAAGACCCAAAAAGCATCTTCACAACGAGACAGAAATCAGAAGATGTTAAGGATCATGGTGCTCCCCAACATTGTTATAACTTTACCCATGGCTAGAGACTATAATGTTCTAGTAGAACGGCATGTGCAGATCTTGTTACCCTGTATTGAGGTGCCACTGACCACTCTAAAAATTATTAATGTATTTCCGAAAAATGTCATTGATCAAATAGCTGCTAATTTTTGATTTAAAGGTAAAAATCAAAATAAATGCTCTACTCAAAAAGCGGGTAGAGATTAACCTGTATTTGTTCATTTTGTGTGTAGCACAGGTATGCTTGTTCAGAGCTAATGGCACCATCAATGATATAGAATCCCGACACTGCATCAGGAGACCATTCAACCTTCCGGTTTGCACTGACCCTCTGAAAGAGCACCCGACCTAGGCCCACTTCTCCCGCCCTATCACCGTAAACCACATCTTTGGACACTTGGAGAAAACCCACGCAGACATGGGGAGAACAGTCACCCAAGCCTGGAATTGAACTCGAGTCCCTGGCTCTGTGAGGCAGCAGTACTAACCACTGTGCCACGCTGATATGGTTAAGTTTCCTCATGTGCAAGTTCCACCTAAATCAGAATGATTTACAGTCCAATTAAATATTCAAAGCTCTTCTGAAGAGTCGTACAGACTCAAAATGTTAATTATGTTTCTCTCTCCACAGATGCTTCCTGACCTGCTGAGTTTATCCAGCATTTTCTGTTATTATTAAAAGTTAGTTCCCTGTTTTTTTTACACCAGCCCCTCCTGGACTTAACAGAAACATCTTGGGGATTTCCAGTGTTGTCCTGGCTTGTTCCAAAAGGAATTGATGGATCTGTTTTACTCCTCTCCATAAATGTCTTCTCAAATTCATCTGCAATGGAGCATGTCAAATAGTTAGAAGTAAAAATTATACTTACCCTCCATTGTCGAGAAAATACTGTGGAGGCATTTTTCGATGTTAAAGGTGATCCTGCCCGAGGAATCTTACTCTGCCCCTTGTGATTCAGGATTAAGATATTACTTTAATCCATAGAATTCCTACAGTGCAGAAGGAGGCCATTCGACCCTAGAGTCTGCACTGACCCTCCGAAAGAGCACCCTACTTAGGTCCACCCCCCCACCCTATTCCTGGAACCCTACCTAACCTGTACATCTTTGGATTGTGGGAGGAAACCGGAGCAACCCATGCAGACATGGGGAGAATGTGCAAACTCCCCACAGTCACCCAAGTCCGGAAGTGAACCTGTGTCTCTGGCGCTGTGAGGCAGCAGCGCTAACCACTCTGCCGCCCTTTCTCTAGGAGTAAAGGAGAAATTGATACACACTGACATCTCAACCATGCTACATGCAGTCTCCATTCAATAATCAGTCACCAAAAACTCATTTAATTAAAAATCTCATTTAAATTAAAGACTGAAAATGATGCAACCACCCAGGAGGAAGAAACACAGCATTAGCATTTCGGATCAATGACTTCTTATTGTTTGATTATTTTTTTCTTCGCCATTCACCATTCCCTAATTATGAGTTTCTTTGGAGACAAAATTAAGATGAAGAAATAGTCTAATGTTCCTGGTGGATGGGGAAACTGAGCACACAGATTTTAAGTACCCACAAAGAACCTGAAGGGAGTTGAGGAGAATTTGTTTTTTTCCACACTGAACTGTAATGAACTGAATTGGAAAGGCAGTGGAAGCAGATTCGGTAAGAATTTTCAAAGGGGAATTGGATCAACACTTAGAAAGGTAAAAGAAAATTGCAGGGTTTAGGGAAAAGAGCAGTTGAATGGGACAAATGGGTTAGCTTTATCAGAGTACCAGCACAACCATAATGGACTGAATGACCTCCTTCTGTGCCAATTTGGTCAATGATTCAGTATGGTTTGGGTAGCACAGTGGCACAGTGGTTAGCATTGCTGCCTCAGCGCGCCGAGGTCCCAGGTTCGATTCCGACTCTGTTCGTGTGGAGTTTGCATGATCTTCCCGTGTTTGCGTGGGTTTCGCCCCATAACCCAAAGTTTGCAGGTTAGGTGGATTGGCCATGCTAAATTGCCCCATAATTGGAAAAAAAATGAATTGGGTACTACAAATTTTAAATAACTGATTCAGTATGGTGAAGGCTACTGCCGCTTAGATGCAGTACAACACTGACCTCTTCAGGCAAAGATTATACCTGCATGATAGCTGCAGCTTTTATTTTCAGTACTGCTTGCACCTTTAGGAATACTATTAAAAAGGTATCGCAAACATTATGTGCATAAATCTCTTCAAAGAACCCATTTATTTTGAATTACATGCAAAAATAATATCTGTAAATGCAAAGTCAGAAATAGAAAAACTTTACAGGCCGGCATCTAAAATAAATCCAGAAAATATTGGAAATGTACAGTTGATAACTGAAAGGGAAGAAACCAATTATTGTTTTGAGATGATGCCCCACTTTCAGCGGATTTATTTCTGTATACGTGTCTCACGATTATGATGAAATAGGACAATAAATATACACTGGGTTTGGAAATGCTGCGTCCTGCAACATCACGAGTGAGAGTCTCCAGTGAACTTTGCAGAGCTGGTTTCAAAGTCTCTGATGATATTTCCAAATTAATTCAATGTCACATTAGTTTATTTTTGCTGTGATTTTTCCAAGGGTGTTTTTGGGGGACTTTCCACCAGTAATGTGGAAAACAGGTACAGCTTCATAGCATCATGTAACAAAACCCCAATGGACTCAACCTGCGGAACAATGTCATGCTGCTCACTGCACAGAGCACCCTGTTATGTACCTTACTACTGGCTTGTACAGTCTTCTGGGGATTGTTTATGGAAAATCTGGAGCTCTTCTTCCATATGCTCCCATTGTTTTTGCACCTATTATTATTGCTTTATATCTTTATAGTCCAGGAAAGATAGAGAAACATTGGGTGGGATTCTCCGTTGCCTGACACCGAAATCGCGTGAAATTGGGTGGAGAAATAGGTTTGGGTGCCAAAATTGCGGCGGGTGCCGATTTGACGCCAAATCACAATTCTTCATCACCCCAACAGCGATCCGAATGCACGTACAGGAAACACCTTTTGCGTGTCATTAGCGTGCCTGACCTGGTATTCTCCGGGGCCTCCGCGATTCTCCTCCTCCAATAGGCCGAGTTTCTTTGGTTGACTTGTGCTTTTAAAAATCGTGAAACTGGTATTGTGGCTGATGAGGAAGAGAGAGAGAAAGGAGGTAGGTCATAGAAAGGCATGACTGTGGCTGTCAGGCTGGACACTGACCACACTAGCAGGGGTGGGGGGGGGGGGGGGGGGGGGGGGTTCTGCTGGGGCCAGGGGAAGGGAGGTGACAGGGGATCAGGCCACCTGGCTGGGCTGAGCCCCCATGGGACTGGGGCTGTGTCCAGTCATGGACCGCCATTACCACAGCCCTCAAGGCAGCCACCTTGCTGCGCACCCCACAGACCACCCACCTTGGCCCCTGGTTTTGCAGAGTGACAGCGGCCATAAGGGTGCCTCCACCCAACCCTCTGCCAAACCCCTCCCCCTCCCTGGTCACTACCTGCCGACAGTCCACCCTAGGCAACGGCCACTATAGCCCCTACAGGGGTACGGCGGGGTCCGCGGAGCGCACCGCTGGCAAGGGCAGTGCTATCCAATGGTACCCCTGGCAGCAGGGACAAGCGCCAGGGCCAGAGGCCCCCATGGTGCCGGGCAACAACAGGGTCAGGGATGTGGAGATGGGGGGTGGGTACATGCGGGAGAGGAAGCTGCAGTGCCAACGGGGCCATCATGTAGCCCAGTGGACCTGGTTGGGCACGGGGGTATGCACCATGCGAACATGTTGCCTTTCACCCCTTGCAGACAATATATATTGGAAATCAACCAATAATGGTGGTCTTCCTGCTGGTCGCTGCAGCCCTGGGGGATGCCCTGCAGCTGTATGAGTTGGAGCTGCTCGAGGAGGAGGAAGCTGCAGCAGTGGAGCGGGCAGCAGCAGAGCGTATGCCAGAACAATAGGCGGCATCCGCCAGTATGGCGTACCAAGGAGGCGCCGCATGAGGCCCTGTGTACCGGCAGTGCCTGTCATTTGAGGAGCTGCTGGACCGGGCATGACTCTGGCTGAGCTGGGAGACAGTGTGACATATCTGCCAGGCCACGACGCACGGGGGAATGGGGGTGGACACCTGCTCCCAGTGGCACTCAAGGTGTAGTCTCCCTGAACTTTTACGCCGCAGGGTCCTTCTAGGTGTTGAGTGGGGACCTGTCCGGGATCTCACAGACCTCGGTGCACAGGTGCGTCGGCGCCGTCACGGAGGCCCTATTTTCCCAAGCGGATTAATACATCTTTTTCAATGTGGACAGAGCCCACTAGAATGCCTGAGCAGTGGGGTTCACCGCCATCGATGGGATGTCCTGGGTTTAGGGGGCGATCGATGGATGCATGTTCCCCGACAAGCGGCTGCAGATGATAGGCTGCTCGACACAAACCAAAAATGGTTCTACTCAATGGTATGTGACCATCAGCTGCACATCATACACGTCTGTGCCTGATACCCGGGCAGTGTACACGATCCCTTCAACCTGGCACCGGGTTGGGGGGACCGGCCAGGAGCATGGACACCGCATCCCACCCCCACGCCCTGACCATCCGCTGAGGCTCCCTGCCACCTGACGCTGCCAGTCTTGGAGGCCAGCTCTGGTCTCAGCCAGGTCTGCATCCTCTCTGCCATGGAGCACAGGGAATGGACCATCTCCATCTGGGACTGCGCCACATCAATCTGAGACTGTGCCATCACTTTCTGGGATTGTGTCACGTCAGACAGTGACTGCGTCATCTCCCTCTGGGACTGGGCCACCTCATTCTGTGTCTGCGCACATTGGTCATGTCCTGGGCAATGCCGCTGACATTCCCAGCCCTGGCTCGCTGTGACTGGGCCATGCTCAGCAGCGCCACTGCAATGTCAGGTGACTCTGGCACATGGCTGCCTGTGAGGCGGCAATCCTGTTCTGGGCCTCGGCTAACGCCTGCACATAATGCCCCAGGCCTTGGACATGCTGATCCATAGCCAAAGCCCTCACCCCCAATGACTCTACCGCGGACGCCACCCGCACGGTGATGGCCTGGGTGGCATGCGTGGTCAACATCACGTGGATGGACTCTTCCACCTGCACCTGCAGGACTGTCCATTCTAGAAATCCGAAACCCATCTGGATGGCAGCTAGTTCCTGGGGTCGGCCTGCCCACCAACCGTCCACCCACTCAGGTGTTCCTACCTCCCCCTGCTGTGCCAGAGCACGTGTGTGGTGAGCACCATATAGTGGCCTAGGAGCCTCTTTACTAAAGAGCCCAACTGGGGTGAGTGTCTCTGGGATGGTGGAGGGTGTTGGAGACAGCTGTGGTGGGAAGTCGGTGTTATCCTCAAACTCGAGCTCTGAGGTCTCCTGTGTCTCAGGTGGAGGGCTGGCGATCTAGCTGCTTTCAGTGCTGGTGCTCGGCTTACGGGGTAGGGCGGGGCTCTGGCTATGGCTCTGGCTGGGGGCGGAGGACACCAGATGGGTACGCTCCATCCCTAGCACATCCTGGAAGACACAAAACCAGACGCATGATTAGACCGCGACTGGAGTGTGTGGGAGTGGTGGGGGTGAGTGTGGTGTCGGGGTGATGGTGGTGGGGGTGAGGGTGAGGGTGGTTGGGGGTATAGGTGAGGATGGTGGGGGTGCGGGTGGTTCAGGTGAGGGTGGTGGGAGTGAGAGTGGTGTGTGGGTGAGGAGATGTGTCCCCAGCAGCTTGAGTACAGAAAGAACGATGGCTGCTGGGAACACGGGTTCTTATACCCTGCCTCATTGGGCGGAGCTACCTTACGTCTTGACCAATGAGAAAGCAACACTTGGGCCAATGAGCAGCGAGCCTTCTCCACCAATGGTAGCTCACATTCCCAGGTACCGTAGTACCTCTAGTCATACTACCACAGCTGCCATTCAGGGGTACGTGGAACTAAATGACACGGGGGAGGTCACGGCCACCATGCTGTGGGAGGTGCTCAAGGCAGTGGTCAGGAGAGGAGTTTCTCAATTCAGGCGCATAGGGAGAAAGCAGAACGGGCGGAGATGGCAAGGCTGGTAGATGAGATTTTGAGGGTAGACAGGAGGTATTCGGTGGCCCCGGGGGCAGGGCTGTTGAAAGCGAGGCAAAGGCTCCAGTTGGAGCTTGGGCTAGTATCTACGGGGAAGACGGTTGGGCAGTTAGGGAGGGTCAGTGTACGAGTACGGAGAGAAGGTGAGTCGGATATTGGTCCACCAGTTGAGGAAGCAAGAGGCAGTGAGGGAGATTGTCAGAGTAATAGATGATAAGGGCAGGGTGGTGTTGGACCCAGAGGTGGGAATGGCGTGTTTGAGGCATTTTATAGAAGGTTATACAAGTCTAAGCCCCTGGCCGAGGGGGAGGGGATGCAGCAGGTTTTGGACAGGTTGGAGTTTCCCGTGGAAAGGAGGAGCTTGTTCAGGGATTGGGAGACCCCAATTGGGCTGAGGGAGGTGATGGACAGCAGGAAGCAATGCAGGCAGGGAAGACCCCGGGGCCGGACCAGTTCCCAGTGGAGTTTTATATAAGGTTTGGGGCAGACCTGGGGCGAGGGGGGATCTTCCCCCTACATTGTCACAAGCTTCCATCTCCCTGACATTGAAAAAGGACAAGGTTCCAGAGTTGTACTGCCTGATATCATTACTGAACGTACTCGCTAAGCTGTTGGCTAAGGGGCTGGCATCAAGGGCTGCGTCCTGGGGATGGAAGGCGAGGACCAACTGGGTTTTGTTAAGGGGAGGCAGTTGACAGCGAACATGAGGAGGCTCCTCAATGTAATTATGATGCGTTCCGAGGGGCAGAAGGTGGAGGTATTGATGGATGCGGAGAAGGCGTTTGATTGGGTAGAGTGGGAGTTATTGTGGGAGATTTTGGGGCTGTTTGGGCAGGGGTTTTGGACTGGGTTCGGCTGCTTTACAAGGCGCCGGTCACAAGTGTGCGGATGAACTGAGTGAGTTTGGGATATTATGGGCTGCATCGGGACATGACAGAGGTGCCCGCTCTCCCGGTTACTCTTCACTTTGGCGGTAGAGCCGCTGGCAATGGCGCTTAGGGTGTTGAGGAACTGGAGAGGGATTATGCGGGGGAGGGGGGGACGAGCACAGGGTCTCACTGTATGAGGACGACCTGCTGCTATATATCACAGAGCCATTGGGCAGTATCGGGGACATGATGGGCGTTTTGTAGGAATTTGGCCAATTCTCTGGGTACAAATTGAAAATGGGAAAGAGTGAGTTGTTCCCAATTGAGACTGGAGGGCAGGAGAGGAGGTTAGGGGAGTTGCCGTTCAAGGTGGTGGGGCGAGCTTTAGATACTTGGGTATCCAGGTTGGATTGGATTGGATTGGATTTGTTTATTGTCACATGTACCGAGGTACAGTGATAAGTATTTTTCTGCGAGCAGCTCAACAGATCATTCAGTACATGGGAAGAAAAGGGAATTAAACAAAATTCAAGAAAATACAAGAAAATACATAATAGGGCAACACAAGACATACAATGTAACTACATAAGCTTTGGCATCGGATGAAGCATACAGGGTGTAGTGTTAATGAGGTCAGTCAATAAGAGGGTCATTTAGGAGTCTGGTGACAGTGGGGAAGAAGCTGTTTTTGAGTCTGTTCGTGCGCGTTCTCAGACTTCTGTATCTCCTGCCCGATGGAAGAAGTTGGAAACGTGAGTAAGCCGGGTGGGAGGGATCCTTGATTATGCTGCCCGCTTTCCCCCGGCAGTGGGAGGTGTAGATGGAATCCATGGATGGGAGGCAGGTTCGTGTGATGGACTGGGCGGTATTCACGACTCTCTAAAGTTCCTTGCGGTCCTGGGCCGAGCAGTTGCCATACCAGGCTGTGATGCAGCCCGATAGGATGCTTTCTATGGCGCATCTGTAAAAGTTGGTAAGGGTTAAAGTGGACATGCCAAATTTCCTTAGTTTCCTGAGGAAGTATAGGCGCTGTTGTGCTTTCTTGGTGATAGCATCGACGTGAGTGGACCAGGACAGATTTTTGGTGATGTGGACCCCATGGAAGTTGAAACTGCTCACCATCTCCACCTCGGCTCCATTGATGCTGACAGGGGTGTGTACAGTACTTTGCTTCCTGAAGTCAATGACCAGCTCTTTAGTTTTGCTGGCATTGAGGGAGAGATTGTTGTCGTTACACCACTCCACCAGGTTCTCTATCTCCCTCCTGTATTCTGATTCGTCGTTATTCGAGATCCGGCTCACTATGGTCGTATCATCAGCAAACTTGTAGATGGAGTTGGAACCAAGTTTTACCACGCAGTCATGTATGTACAGGGAGTAGAGTAGGTGACTCGGGGTTGGGCACATCTGCACAAGTTTAACCTGACTCAACTGGTGGAGCAGATGAAGGTGAATTTTAAGAGGTATGACAGTTTGCCACTGTCACTGGCGGGGCGGGTGTAGGCAGTAAAAATGACGGTGCTACCTAGGTTTCTGTTTGTGTTTGAGAAGCTCCCAAAGTGTTTTTTTAAGAAGGTCTGCCCAGAGTGCCCACCCCTGGCACTGCCTCACAATGACCATGGTTAGAATAATCTATTATTACCCTCCCCAGTGGAAACTCTTTGGTGTTCTGGCCATACTGTTGATATTGCACATGATCTTGGCTGAACAGAGAAAGGAAGCATAGTTAGCTTATTACTTGGTTTGAACATGAACTGAGAAACCAGTGCAGTAATGTTCCACCCTTTGAACAAGACATTGCTGTCTGGCCTGTTTTCTCAGGGATTTTGGTGAATGCTAAATGCACTATAGGAACAGGAAATTCTCCTGTGGTCCTGGAATGCAGCAGATTGTGAGTAACCTATCAGTCATTGTTAGCTTTGATTTTTTTCGTCAGTCTCAAAATAGATAAAAAGCTGCTTTACACACCATTACCTTCGGTGTCCTCCAAGGATCTATCCTCGACTCCCTCCTACTTTTCGCCCATTGCTGTTCCTCGGCAGTATCATCCAAAAACATATGTATGCTGATCCTAGATCCATCTTGGCAATATCGCTCTCGAACCCTCCACTGCCCCGGATCAGTCACACAGCATGTTCAAAATCCAGTGTTGGATGAGTAGAAATCTATTCCAATTCAGCACAGTATTTGGAAGACCAGCCCCGTTCCCCTCAATCCCAATCACAAACTCCATTCACCAGCCACCAATGCCATCCTTTTCCCTGCCCGCTGTCTAAGCCTGAACCAGACAATTTGCAAACTCAGTGTAATATCTGACCCTGAGAAAAGCTTCCAATCTGACATTCACTCCACCTCAGTTACATCACCTGCCCCAACCCCTCCTTCAGTTGAATTCCTCATCTGTGCTTTTGTTACTTCTGGACTCAACTATTTCGATGGTCTCCTGTCTCTGTCCCACCTTGCACCCTCTGTAAACTGTCCTCCAAACTTCTATTGTCCTTGCTCTATTTCACGCCAAGTGCTCTTCTCCCATCACTCCTGTGCTCTATAACCTACATTGACTCTCAGTTAAGCAACGTTTCATCTTTGTTTTCAACTTCCTCCTTGGCTTCACATCTTTCGATCTTTCTAACCTCCTCAACCCTACAACGCTTCAATTCAGGCCTCTTAAGCAGTCCTGATTGTTTTTGCTCCACCATTGGTAGACTTACCTCAATTGCAGAGGCTCTAAGCTCTGGATTCCCTTCCTAAAGCTCTCCACCATTCTCAACTCCTTTAAAATACTCCTTAAATGTGACTTCACCTTTCCTAATGCCTCCATATGCAGTCTGGTGTCACATTCTGTTTGATAACACTCAGAGAGGACATTGAGATGTTTTGCTCTGTTAAAGACGTTATATAAATGAAAGTTGATGTTGTTTTACTAGAAACTTATATACACAAAATAGATTACTTTCTAATAATGGACAAGTTAACAGATGTAATGAACTGTGCAGTTAGTAAGTTATTGATAATTAGCATATCCTAGAAGTTAATTGATGTAATTACAAAGCTATTATCCAAAGTCAGTAATCGAATTGCCTCTTCACAGTGGGGTTTATAAATCAGAATTGGAGCACCTTCTGGGGCGGTTAAAGACTGCCAGCAGATGTGCACTGAATGGATTAGAGTGAAAACAACAGAGGGTTTTGGACAGGTCATGAGTTATATAGCTCCCATCGAATTAAGAATTTTGTTCAATTGATCACAATCAGAGATTGGCAGAAGAATATTCTCGTCATGATCATTGTTTTTCTAACTTTTCCAATTTATTAAGTTTGCTCTCCACTGGCCTTTCACAAAAACTTTCATAAATACCACTTCTAAATCCTCTTTTTAGCTAAAGCATTTAACTAAAAAGCATAATGAAAAGTGTTCTGTGGGAAGGAAGATAAGTCTACCTCGGACTGATAATATGCTAATAATAAGCTTTATTATTGTCACAAGTAGGCTTACATTGCAATGAAGTTACTGTGAAAATCCCCTAGTCGTCACACTCCGGTGCCTGTTCGGGAACACTAGGGAGAATTCAGAATGTCCAATTCACCTAACAGGCACGTATTTCGGGACTTGTGGGAGGAAACCGGAGCACCCGGAGGAAACCCACGCAGATTCGGGGAGAATGTGCAGACTCCGCACAGACAGTGACCCAAGTCGAGAATCGAACCCGGGTCGCTGCCGCTATGAAGCAACAGTGCTAACTATTCTGTTATTGTGCCGCCCGGTTCTGATTCCGATAGTCAGACTGATTGGACAATAATATAGTGGCATGGAAATAAACTTTCAAACTCCATAAATGAATTACACAAGTGTTTTTGTGATTCACTTGTTCCTTTCTGCTTTGCCTCCTCCACTGTGAAGTGGATGCACGTGATTGAATATCGCAATGGATGTGTCCCATCAGCTTTTTGATGCAGCAATGCTCTGAAATTGTAACTAACCCATTGGAGTTTGGAATGACCTCGAGCATAGAAACGCAGTCACCTTCAGAGCCTCAGGCAAGTGATGCCCTGGTGCTGGGCCACACTTGGCGCTGCAACATTTTAAACAGCAGGGAGAGAGGTGAGAGTTCATTTTGAACAGCGGGGAGAGAGGTGAAAGTTCATTTTAAACAGTGGGGAGAGAGGCAAGAGTTAATTTTAAACAGTGGGGAGAGAGGTGAGAGTTCATTTTAAACAGTGGGGAGAGAGGTGAGAGTTCATTTTGAACAGCGGGGAGAGAGGTGAGAGTTCATTTTGAACAGCGGGGAGAGAGGCGAGAGTTCATTTTAAACAGCGGGGAGAGAGGCGAGAGTTCATTTTAAACAGCGGGGAGAGAGGCGAGAGTTCATTTTAAACAGTGGAGAGAGAGGCGAGAGTTCATTTTAAACAGTGGGGAGAGAGGCGAGAGTTAATTTTAAACAGCGGGGAGAGAGGTGAGAGTTCATTTTAAACAGTGGGGAGTGTGGTGAATGTAACTCTGTAATTCACACTGTGATATATATATGAGACCGTACGATTGTAAGCGCAGTTGCGTTGCCCGACCACTAGGGGGAGTAGCTCTGGGAATGCTTAGGAGTTTGTACAGGGCTCCACCTTTGGCTCCTCCCACGGCTCCTCCCCCTGGACTGCTGTATAAATATCAATGCCCAGAGCCAGCCGATCAGTTCATCGAGAGTTCAACGTGCAACAGGCTGGCTCTGTAGTAAGTAGATTAAAACCACTGTTCATATCTCAAAGCACGTGTCTAGTGAATTGATGGTCTCATCAATTTAATCTACTTAAGAAACAGTCAAGATTAATCATGGAATCAGCCCTCAAGCCTGAGCGACTGGAACGCGACCCACAGGATGCAGAGGCAAAATAAATTTTTCCTCATTGGCTCCGGTGTTTTAAAGCCTACCTGGCGGAAGCAAGCACAGCCGAAACAACGGAGGAGCAGAAGCTGAGCCTACTGCACGCGAGGGTGAGCCACAGAATCTCTACTCAACTAAACTGTGCCGGTTCGTATACTGAAGCCCTAGCGCTACTCGACAAAATGTATGTGAGACCTGTTAATGAGGTCTATGCATGACACGTGTTCACTACTCGCCGCCAGCGGCAAACGGAATCGCTCGCAGAATTCCTGAGAGAGCTTAAAACTTTATCTAGTGACTGTAATTACCAGGCGGTTACCGCGGCAGAACATAGAGAACTTGCTGTACGCGATGCCTTGGTTGCGGGCCTTAGGTCAAATTACGTGCGCCAGCGACTGCTGGAAAAGGGGGCCCTAAATCTTGAAGCGATTGTTGAACTTGCTACCACTATGGAGGTCTCCTTCCGCAGCCTCACCTCATTCCCCGCAGACCCCGCGACCCCGTCATGGGCCCCCGACCAGCGACTCCCCCAGGCCAGCGGCGCGCAGCCGCCCAGCCACAATGCTGCCCCAGCCTGCCACTTTTGCGGCAAGAATCAGCACTCGCGGCAGCACTGCCCGGCCCGCAACGCGACCTGCAGCAGCTGCGGGCGAAAAGGACACTATGCCAGAGTGTGTCTGGCAATGAAAGCCCCAGCCTCTAACCCTCCCATGGTTCAAAGCACTCGTTTGCTGAATTCACAGGCCCGCAGGCCCCGAAATGCTGCATCCTGTATGCCGACTCCGCCCCCACCCGACATGTGCGACTCATGGGGCGGCCATCTTGGCAATCCTCCTCCATGCGGCCGGCCATGTGCGACTCATGGGGGCAGCCATCTTGGCAATCCTCCTCCATGCGGCCGGCCATGTGCGACTCACGGGGGCGGCCATCTTGGGATCCATCCCCTTCACACTCTGAAACTCACCTCGACGACTACGAACTCAGAGGGCAGTCATCACTGGCCCACTCCAAAACAGCTGATCAAGCCGCCGACTACCCACAACTCAGCGCAGTCACTCTGGACCAATCGCGCCCGAAGCATCTGCGAAATTCGATGGCGACGGTCCAAATTAACGGGTACAGCACGACGTGCCTTTTCGACTCCTGGAGCACTGAGAGCTTCGTACACCCAGATCTGGTAAGACGCTGTTTGCTCCCCGTTTTCCCCGCGCGGCAAACTATCTCCCTCGCTTCGGGCTCCCACTCTGTCCAGATCCAAGGGCGCACCGCCGCGACGCTCACAATCCAAGGCGCTAGCTATGCCAAATTCCAGCTCTACGTCCTGCCCGAACTCTGCGCCCCACTCTTATTGGGCCTAGATTTTCAGTATAACCTCAAGAGTCTCACCCTCAGTTTTGGCGGGCCCCTACCCACACTCACTATCTGCAGCCTTGCTATGCTGCGAATCTCTCCCCCTCCTCTCTTTGCCAATCTCATCCAGGACTGTAAACCCATAGCCACTCGCAGCAGGCGGTACAGCCTGTAGGATAGGGTGTTCATCAGATCAGAGGTCCGAAGGCTTCTCAGTGAGGGGATCATAGAGGCCAGCAACAGCCCCTGGAGAGCTCAGGTGGTGGTCGTCAAGACCGGGGAAAAATTCAGCATGGTCATAGACTATAGTCAGACCATTACTAGGTTTAAGCTCCTCGACGCATACCCCCTCCCCAGGATTGCAGACATGGTAAATCAGATCGCCCAGTATCGGCTCTTTTCCACGGTGGATCTGAAGTCTGCATACCACCAGCTCCCAATCCGCCCGGAGGACCGCCACTACACGGCATTCGAGGCCGATGGCCGCCTCTTCCATTTCCTCTGGGTTCCCTTCGGCGTCACTAATGGGGTTTCGGTGTTCCAACGAGCAATGGACCGAATGGTGGACCAGTACGGGCTGCGGGCCACGTTCCCGTACTTGGATAACGTTACCATCTGCGGCTATGACCAGCAGGACCACGACGCCAACCTCTACCGTTTTCTCCAGACGGCTCAGAAACTATACCTCACCTATAACAAGGAAACCCATATTGGCCCTGGGTTTTTAACTGTGGTTCCTTCGCTTCTCCCTGGAGATCACACGGTCTGGATCGGGGGGGGGGGGGGGGGGGCGGGGGGGGGGGGTTGGAGATTGGTCTGCGAGATTTGAAGGAAGACACTGCAAATCTAATTTATAAATGAATTAACTAGGTAGAGGTGACTGGGAAGGTGATGTGCTGCAGCTGTATGATATGGGAGCAGGCACATCCCATTGCGAGCTGCAGTGACCACATCTGCAGTAAGTGTTGGTTGCTCGAGAAATTGGACACTGCGGCACCCCCGGGGAGAGGGGAGAGTTACCTGGATGCTTTGTTTCAGGAGGTGGTCACACCCAGTAGATTAAGTACCTCAAAGTCGGTCTGTGGTCAGGCATAGCAGGATGTGGTGACTGCAAGTAAGGCAGGTAGAAGGATCCTGAATTCAGGACTGGAGGAGCTCTTGACCTTGTCCAACATATATGAGGTACTTGCTCCCTGTGTGGATGAGGAAAGGACTGTAGGCAGGATGAGCTAGCCGACCACTGCACCGTGGTACAGGAGGCCATTCAAGCAGGGGGAGCAAAAAGACAAGTGGTAATTAAACATAGAATTTACAGTGCAGAAGGAGGCCATTTGGCCCATCGAGTTGCACCTGCTCTTGGAAAGAGCAGCCCACTTAAGTCCACACCTCCACCCTACCCCCGTAAACCAGTAACCCCACCTAACCGGAGGGCAAATTTGCATGGCCAGTCCACCTAACCTGCACATCTTTGGACTGTGGTAGGAAACCGGAGCACCCGGAGGAAACCCACGCAGACACGGGGAGAACGTGCAGACTCTGCACAGACAGTGACCCAAGCCGGGAATCAAACCTGGGACCCTGGAGCTGTGAAGAAACTGTGCTAACCACTGTGCTACCTGATGCACGATCAATCACTACTGAAGCGAGATTGTAGTCCAATTGAAGGCTTTAATGAACATGTAGTTACCCCAGCAGCTCCAGTACAGAATGACTGCTGTGGGTGAAACACAGACTCTTATGCTCTGCCTGCTGGGCGGAACCAGCAGGCAGGTTCTACCACTCATACTACAGTATAAGGTACATCCCATCTAGGTACCGCGATACCCCTAATATAGCCTACCACATTCATTCCCTGTTTAAAAGAAGAGTCTGGTGGGGGTGGTGGCCTTGCTTTTACAGTGGTAGAGGTTATAGTGATACCCTTTGATGCCTTTACATGCAATATACATATTTACAGACAATTATTTACAAGTTTATTTTACAATGAAACTATCAGCCGGTCGGGGGCCCTGGTCGTCCTTTGCGATCGTTGCAGTCTCGGCGGTGATGCTGGCGACGGCTCGGGCATCTGTGGCTCTGGGAGCATGTCATCTTCAGCTTCATCGCATCAGGGTGGGCCAGTGGGAGGGCGGATCCTCCTGGGAAGGAGGCTGTGGTGGTGTGCGGCGGTGAAAAAAAATGGTTGGGGTTGGTGGGAGGAGGGTGAGGGTTGGGATCCAGTGGGGGCCAGATCCCAGAGGGAGACTGTGTCTTGTCGGCCGTCGGGGTGCGTCACATAGGCGTACTGGGGGTTAGTATGGAGGAGATGTACCGTCTCGACCAGTGGGTCCGACTTGTGGGCCTGTACGTGTTTGCGGAGTAGGACGGGTCCGGGGGCTGCCAGCCATGTTGGGAGCAAGGTCCCCGAGGAGGACTTCCTAGGGAAGACAAGGAGCCGTTCATGAGGTGTTTTGTTGGTAGTAGTGCACAGTAGTGATCGGATGGAGTGAAGTGCATCGGGGAAGACCTCCTGCCATCGGGACACTGGGAGATTCTTGGACTGTAGGGCCAGTAGGACGGCCTTCCAGACTGTCCCATTCTCCCTCTCTACCTGCCCGTTTCCCCGGGGGCTGTAACTGGTCATCCTGTTGGAGGCCATGCCCTTGCCGAGTAGGAATTGACGCAGTTCGTCACTCATGAAGGAGGACCCCCTTTCACTATGGATATAGGCGGGGAAACCGAACAGGGTAAAGATGCTGTGGAGGGCTTTACTGACGGTGGCAGCCATCATGTCGGGACAGGGGATGACGAAAGAGAACCGGGAGTACTCATCAATCACGTTTAAGAAATACGTGTTGCGGTCGGTGGAGGGAAGGGGCCCTTTGAAATCCACGCTGAGGCGTTCAAAGGGGCGGGAAGCCTTCACCAGGTGCGCTTTCTCTGGCCTGTAGAAGTGCGGCTTGCACTCCGCGCAGATTTGGCAGTTTCTGGTTAAGGCCCTGACCTCCTCGATGGAGTAGGGCAGATGGCGGGTTTTAACAAAGTGGAAGAACCGGGTGACCCCCGGGTGGCAGAGGTTGTCGTGCAGGGTCCGGAGTCGGTCTACTTGTACCCTGGCACAAGTGCTGCGGGACAGGGCATCAGGAGGCTCGTTGAGATTTCCGGGACGATACAAGATCTTATCATTCTTAATTTTGCCCCGCTGTGCATTGTCAAACATGAAGGCTACCGACTGTTGGTCAGTGAGGAGAGTGAATCTCCTGCTGGCCAGGTAATGCCTCCAATGCCGCACAGCTTCGACGATGGCTTGGGCTTCCTTCTCGACGGAGGAATGGCGGATTTCTGAGGTGCGGAGGTTGCGTGAAAAGAAAGCCATGAGTCTTCCCACCTGATTGAGGGTGGCATCCAGAGCTACGTCTGATGTGTCGCTCTTGACCTGGAAGGGGAGGGACTCATCGATTGCGTGCATCATCGCCCTGGCGACGTCTGCTTTGATGCGACTGAAAGCCTGGCAGGCCTCTGCCGATAGGGGAAAAACCGTGGACTGGATTAGTGGGTGGGCCTTGTCCGCATAATTGGGGACCCACTGGGCGTAATATGAAAAGAAGCCCAGGCAACGTTTCAGAGCCTTGGGGTAGTGGGGGAGGGGAAACTCCATGAGGGGGTGCATGCGTTCGGGATCCGGGCCTATGACTCCATCATGCACTACGTAGCCGAGGATGGCTAGACAGTCGGTGCTAAACACGCATTTGTCCTTGTAGGTTAAGTTAAGGAGTTTTGCGGTATGGAGGAATTTGCGGAGGTTGGTGTCGTGGTCCTGCTGGTTGTGGCCGCAGATGGTGAAATTGTCGAGGTACGGGAACATGGCCTGCAGACCGTACCGGTCAACCATTCGGTCCATCTCCCATTGGAAGACCGAGACCCCATTTGTGACACCAAAGGGAACCCTTAGAAAGTGGTAGAGCCACCCATCTGCTTCAAATGCAGTGTACTTGCGGTCGTCCGGGCGAATGGGCAGCTGGTGGTAGGCTGATTTAAGGGCTACTGTGGAGAAAACCTTGTATTGCGCTATCTGGTTGACCATTTCAGATATGCGGGGGAGAGGGTACGCGTCGAGCTGCGTATACCTGTTGATGGTCTGACTGTAGTCTATGACCATCCTATGTTTCTCCAGGGGCTGTTGCTAGCCTCGATAATGCCTTCCTTTAGTAACCGTTGGACTTCCGACTTAATGAAGGTCCGGTCCTGGGCACTGTACCGTCTGCTCCTGGTGATGACGGGTTTTCAATTGGGGGTAAGGTTTGCAAACAGGGAAGGAGGGTCGCGAGGCCGCAGACAGTGAGGGGGGTATGGGCCGCCGAATTTGAACATTAAACTTTGCAGGTTACACTGGAAGTCCAGTCCCAGGAGTGTGGCAGCGCAGAGATGGGGAGGACGTAGAGTCGGAAGTTATTGAACTCCACGCCCTGGACTGTGAGGTTGGCTATGCAGTACCCCCGGATCTCCACAGAGTGGGACCCAGAGGCCAGGGAGATCTTTTGTTTAATCGGGTGTACAGCGAGGGAGCAGTGCCTTACCGTATTGGGATGGATGAAGCTCTCCGTGCTCCCTGAGTCGATCAAGCGAGATTGTAGTCCAATTGAAGGCTTCAATGAACAAGTAGTTACCCCAGCAGCTCCGGTACAGAATGACTGCTGTGAGTGAAACACAGACTCTTATGCTCCGCCTACTTACTGGGTGGAACCAGCAGGCAGGTTCTACCATTCATACCACAAAATAAGGTACATCCCACCTAGGTACCGAGATACCCCTAATATAGCCTACCACACTACTGTGCTGCCCAATTGTAGGGGATTCTACAATTCGTGGGATTGATAGCATCCTGTGTAAGCAGGATCGAGAGTTCCGGCTTGAAAGGATATTGGAGGAGGAGGGGGATGATGTTGTGGTCCACGTTGGGACAAACAACATAGGCAAGACTAGGAAAGAGGAACCTGTTGGGGAATTATCAAGCACTAGGAACTAAATTAAAGAACAGGTCCTCAAGGGTTATAATCTCAGAATTACCACCCGAGCCACGTGTGAATTTGAGAAATGAAAAAATTCGGGAAGTAAACATGTGGCTAAAGGAGTGGAGTGGGAAAGAGGGATTCCTTTTCGTGGGGCCATGCCATCAGTATTGCGACAGGAGGGATCTGTACCGTTAGGATGGTCTTTACCTGAACCAATTTGGGATCAGTGTTCGAGCAGAAAAAAAAATAGTGTGGCCGCAAGGACTTTAAAGTAGCAAGTGGGTTGGGGGGGGGGGGGGGGGGGTATAGGGATGGCCGAAACTATGGGAAGAATAATGGTTAATGAGAAGCAAAGCAGCAGGTTAACATGTGGGGAGGAGGGTTAAACTTCAGGAGAAATTATGAAAAAGTTCAAGGGAATAAGAACTCAGGAGATGTTATTAATGGAGGTGTTAAGATTCAAATAGAAGATAAAGAAACTTGCATAAGGGCACTTTACTTGAATGCTCATAGCATTTGAAGTAAGGTGAATGAGTTGACAGCACAAATCATTGTTAACGAGTATGATTTAGTGGCCATTGGCAAGATATGGTTGGCCACGACTGGGAGTTAAATATCCTGATGTATCAAATTATTTGGAAGGACAGACAGGAAGGTAAGGGAGGTGGTGTAGCTCTGATATTTAAGGATGACATCAAGGCAGTAGTGAGGGATGATATAGGTTCTATGTAAAAAATGGTTGAATCCATTTATTGAAATTAGAAATAGTAAGGAGAAAAGGTCGCTGATAGGCGTAATCTCTTGGCTATCAAATAATAACATCACGGTCGACCAGGTAATAAACAAAGAAATAACTGATGCATGTAAAAATGGTACTGCAATTATCATGGGGGATTTTAATCTACATGTCGATTGGTCAAACCAGGTTGGTCAAGGCAGCCTTGAGGAGGAATTCATCGAATGTATCCACGATAGTTTCCTCGAACAGTATGTAATGGAACCTACAAGGAAGTAAGCTATATGGATCTGGTCCTGTGTAATGAGACAGGAATAATTAATGATCTTGTAGTTAGAGATCCTCTCGGAAGGAGCGATCACAGTATAGTTGAATTTAAAATATAGATGGAAGGTGAGAAGGTAAAATCCAATACCAGTGTCTTTTGCTTAAACAAAGGAGACTACATTGGGATGCAGGAGGAGTTGGCTAAGGTAGACTGGGAGCTGTGTGGAGGCTGAGGAGATAAGCGAGATACTAAATGAATACTTTTCGTCAGTATTCACTCAAGAAAAAGATAATATTGTGGAGGAGAATGCTGAGACCCAGGCTATTAGAATAGATGGCATTGAGGTGCGTAGGGAAGAAGTGTTGGCAATTCTGGACAAGGTGAAAATAGATAAGTCCCCGGGGCCGGATGGGATTTATCCTAGGATTCTCTGGGAAGCCAGGGAAGAGATTGCTGAGCCTTTGGCTTTGATTTTTAGGTCATCATTGGCTACAGGAATAGTGCCAGAGGACTGGAGGATAGCAAATGTGGTCCCTTTGTTCAAGAAGGGGAGTAGAGATAACCCCGGTAACTATAGGCCGGTGAGCCTAACGTCTGTGGTGGGTAAAGTCTTGGAGAGGATTATAAAAGATACGATTTATAATCATCTAGATAGGAATAATATGATTAGGGACAGTCAGCATGGTTTTGTGAAGGGTAGGTCATGCCTCACAAACCTTATCGAGTTCTTTGAGAAGGTGACTGAACAGGTAGACGAGGGTAGAGCAGTTGATGTGGTGTATATGGATTTCAGTAAAGCGTTTGATAAGGTTCCCCACGGTCGGCTATTGCAAAAAATACGAAGGCTGGGGATTGAGGGTGATTTAGAGATGTGGATCAGAAATTGGCTAGTTGAAAGAAGACAGAGAGTGGTAGTTGATGGGAAATGTTCAGAATGGAGTTCAGTTACGAGTGGCGTACCACAAGGATCTGTTCTGGGGCCGTTGCTGTTTGTCATTTTTATAAATGACCTAGAGGAGGGCGCAGAAGGATGGGTGAGTAAATTTGCAGACGACACTAAAGTCGGTGGAGTTGTAGACAGTGCGGAAGGATGTTGCAGGTTACAGAGGGACATAGATAAGCTGCAGAGCTGGGCTGAGAGGTGGCAAATGGAGTTTAATGTGGAGAAGTGTGAGGTGATTCACTTTGGGAAGAATAACAGAAATGTGGAATATTTGGCTAATGGTAAAATTCTTGGCAGTGTGGATGAGCAGAGGGATCTCGGTGTCCATGTACATAGATCCCTGAAAGTTGCCACCCAGGTTGATAGGGTTGTGAAGAAGGCCTATGGTGTGTTGGCCTTTATTGGTAGAGGGATTGAGTTCCGGAGCCATGAGGTCATGTTGCAGTTGTACAAAACTCTAGTACGGCCGCATTTGGAGTATTGCGTACAGTTCTGGTCGCCTCATTATAGGAAGGACGTGGAAGCTTTGGAACGGGTGCAGAGGAGATTTACCAGGATGTTGCCTGGTATGGAGGGAAAATCTTATGAGGAAAGGCTGATGGACTTGAGGTTGTTTTCGTTAGAGAGAAGAAGGTTAAGAGGTGACTAAATAGAGGCATACAAAATGATCAGAGGGTTAGATAGGGTGGACAGCGAGAGCCTTCTCCCGCGGATGGAGGTGGCTAGCACGAGGGGACATAGCCTTAAATTGAGGGGTAATAGATATAGGACAGAGGTCAGAGGTGGGTTTTTTACGCAAAGAGTGGTGAGGCCGTGGAATGCCCTACCTGCAACAGTAGTGAACTCGCCAACATTGAGGGCATTTAAAAATTTATTGGATAAGCATATGGATGATAAGGGCATAGTGTAGGTTAGATGGCCTTTAGATTTTTTTCCATGTCGGTGCAACATCGAGGGCCGAAGGGCCTGTACTGCGCTGTATCGTTCTATGTTCTATGTTCTATGGTGGGACAATTGAGGAAGTGGAGGACTTCAAAAGCAAAGTATATACCAATGAAGAGGAAGGACTGTAGGAAAAGGGCTAATCAGCCAAGGGTATCTAAGGAAATAAAGGAGGGTATCAAATGGAAAGAAAATGCATTCAAAGTGGCAAAGATTAGTGGGAACTAGAGGATTGGGAAATCTTTAAAGGTGTACAGAAAGCCACGAAAAAAGCTATGAAGAAAATAAGATCGATTATGATATCAATACTGCAAAACCAAGTGTTCTTTCTCTTTCTTGCTAACAGCAGCGCATTTCAGCTCCCATTCCACCCACCTTTCCTGGCCCCTGGCTCAGCCTGAACCAGATGGTATGCTACTTTGGTGTCCTGCCTGGGATTTAGTTGATCACCAGTGCCTCCTATTCTTGTCTCTACCGTTGCCAATTTCCATTCCTACCTCATCATCAACACTGCTGATATCCTAATTCTTCGGCCATAATCTTTCTTAGTTCCCCATGTGGCTTCTTCAAAGTTCTCCTCGGTGACTTCCCTAGCTCTACCTTGTCTAAACTCCAACTGATTTCAGAACTGCATTGATGGATTTCCATCCAATTCTAAGTCGCACTCAACTATCATCCCTTTCCTCATCAACATACACATCCAATAAAACATCCATTTCAAAATCCTTATCATTTTATAAACCCCTCTAATTGCACTGTAAAACTCTTTCAACCTTATGTCCCAGCTTACTCCTTTCAATCTTCCAACTTTGGCCTTCTGTGCATTTTTCCCATTTCTCTGCCCATCGCTGACAGTATTCTGCCACCTCTCCGAAATTCCCTTTCTAACCTTTATCACCTCACCTTCAAAGCCCTCCAAATACACCTCTCAAACCACATATTTGGTTATTCCTCCCAACCCCCCTCGCTAGCTCGTATATAGGCTCTCAACCCCCATCTTATAATGCCTTGTGAGAGTGGAAACACTTCACAAATGCAAAGATTATTTCAACACACTAGATGCTGATGCTGCACGGTGTTACAAATTTCAGGTCTAATTTATTCCCTCAGGTTTAGAACCACCACTTCCTGTCACCAGGAGAATCTTTCACTGCCCAGTGTTTAATCATACAATAACATGACCCAGAGGCTGTAATGATAAGGTACCTCTTTGCGGATATGTTGATCCTGCACATGCCTTAGGTCTGCTTTCGATAAATGTTCAAGCTTGACTTTGCTCAAGTTCACATTGAGAACCTCGAGCAACTACAAATCAACAAGCTGGTTTATTTAACCATTAATATTTGAATAAAATTAATAGAGTTTTCTCACAATATTGCTCCTCCTAATATACAAAGAATTACCCCTCTTAAGGTAGGGGAACTGGCAGCATGGGTTGGTACCTGGGACTTCGATGTTGTGGCCATTTCAGAGATATGGATAGAGCAGGGACAGGAATGGTTGTTGCAGGTTCCGGGGTTTAGGTGTTTTAGTAAGCTCAGAGAAGGGGGCAAAAGAGGGGGAGGTGTGGCGCTGCTAGTCAAGGACAGTATTAGGTTCTTTACCCAGAGAGTAGTGGGGGCATGGAATGCACTGCCTGTGGTAGTAGTTGAGTCGGAAAATTTATGGACCTTCAAGCGGCTATTGGATAGGTACTTGGATTAGGGTAGAATAAGGGAGTGTAGGTTAACTTCTTAAGGGCAGCACGGTAGCATTGTGGATAGCACAATTGCTTCACAGCTCCAGGGTCCCAAGTTCGATTTCGACTTGGGTCACTGTCTGTGTGGAGTCTGCACATCCTCCCCGTGACTGCGTGGGTTTCCTCCGGGTACTCCGGTTTCCTCCCACAGTCCAAAGATGTGCAGGTTGGGTGGATTGGCCATGACAAATTGTCCAAAATTCTATGATTAACCTAGGACAAAAGTTCGGCGCAACATCGTGGGCCGAAGGGCCTGTTCTGTGCTGTATTTCTCTATCTATCTATCTATCTATTACGGCGGCGGAAAGAATGCTAGATGGGGACTCTTCTTCCGAGGTAGTATGGGCTGAGGTTAGAAACAGGGAAGGAGAGGTCATCCTGTTGGGAGTTTTCTATAGGCCACCTAATTGTTCTAGGGATGTAGAGGAAAGGATGGCGAAGATGATTCTGGAAAAGAGCGAAAGTAACAGGGTAGTTGTTATGGGAGACTTTAACTTTCCAAATATTGACTGGAAAATATATAGTTCGAGTACATTAGATGGGTCGTTCTTTGTACAATGTGTGCAGGAGGGTTTCCTGACACAATATGTTGACAGGCCAACAAGAGGCGAGGCCACATTGGATTTGGTTTTGGGTAATGAACCAGGCCAGGTGTTAGATCTGGAGGTAGGTGAGCACTTTGGAAACAGTGACCACAATTCGGTGACCTTTACGTTAGTGATGGAAAGGGATAAGTATACCCCGCAGGGCAAGAGTTATAGCTGGGGGAAGGGCAATTATGATGCCATTAGACATGACTTAGGATGTGTAGGTTGGAGAAGTAGGCTGCAAGGGTTGGGCACACTGGACATGTGGAGCTTGTTCAAGGAACAGCTATTGCATGTTCTTGATAAGTACGTACCAGTCAGGCAGGGAGGAAGGGGTCGAGCGAGGGAACCGTGGTTTACCAAAGAAGTGGAATCTCTTGTTAAGAGGAAGAAGGAGGCCTATGTGAAGATGAGGCGTGAAGTTTCAGTTGGGGCGCTTGATAGTTACAAGGAAGCGAGGAAGGATCTAAAGAGAGAGCTGAGACGAGCAAGGAGGGGACATGAGAAGTCTTTGGCAGGTAGGATCAAGGAAAACCCAAAAGCTTTCTATAGGTATGTCAGGAATAAAAGAATGACTAGGGTAAGAGTAGGGCCAGTCAAGGACAGTGGTGGGAAGTTGTGTGTGGAGGCTGAGGAGATAAGCGAGATACTAAATGAATACTTTTCGTCAGTATTCACTCAAGAAAAAGATAATATTGTGGAGGAGAATGCTGAGACCCAGGCTATTAGAATAGATGGCATTGAGGTGCGTAGGGAAGAAGTGTTGGCAATTCTGGACAAGGTGAAAATAGATAAGTCCCCGGGGCCTGATGGGATTTATCCTAGGATTCTCTGGGAAGCCAGGGAAGAGATTGCTGAGCCTTTGGCTTTGATTTTTATGTCATCATTGGCTACAGGAATAGTGCCAGAGGACTGGAGGATAGCAAATGTGGTCCCTTTGTTCAAGAAGGGAGTAGAGATAACCCCGGTAACTATAGGCCGGTGAGCCTAACGTCTGTGGTGGGTAAAGTCTTGGAGAGGATTATAAAAGATACGATTTATAATCATCTAGATAGGAATAATATGATTAGGGATAGTCAGCATGGTTTTGTGAAGGGTAGGTTATGCCTCACAAACCTTATCGAGTTCTTTGAGAAGGTGACTGAACAGGTAGACGAGGGTAGAGCAGTTGATGTGGTGTATATGGATTTCAGTAAAGCGTTTGATAAGGTTCCCCACGGTCGGCTATTGCAGAAAATACGGAGTCTGGAGATTGAGGGTGATTTAGAGATGTGGATCAGAAATTGGCTAGTTGAAAGAAGACAGAGAGTGGTAGTTGATGGGAAATGTTCAGAATGGAGTTCAGTTACGAGTGGCGTACCACAAGGATCTGTTCTGGGGCCGTTGCTGTTTGTCATTTTTATAAATGACCTAGAGGAGGGTGCAGAAGGATGGGTGAGTAAATTTGCAGACGACACTAAAGTCGGTGGAGTTGTAGACAGTGCGGAAGGATGTTGCAGGTTACAGCGGGACATAGATAAGCTGCAGAGCTGGGCTGAGAGGTGGCAAATGGAGTTTAATGTGGAGAAGTGTGAGGTGATTCACTTTGGAAAGAATAACAGGAATGCGGAATATTTGGCTAATGGTAAAATTCTTGGTAGTGTGGATGAGCAGAGGGATCTCGGTGTCCATGTACATAGATCCCTGAAAGTTGCCACCCAGGTTGATAGGGTTGGGAAGAAGGCCTATGGTGTGTTGGCCTTTATTGGTAGAGGGATTGAGTTCCGGAGCCATGAGGTCATGTTGCAGTTGTACAAAACTCTAGTACGGCCGCATTTGGAGTATTGCGTACAGTTCTGGTCGCCTCATTATAGGAAGGACGTGGAAGCTTTGGAACGGGTGCAGAGGAGATTTACCAGGATGTTGCCTGGTATGGAGGGAAAATCTTATGAGGAAAGGCTGATGGACTTGAGGTTGTTTTCGTTAGAGAGAAGAAGGTTAAGAGGTGACTTAATAGAGGCATACAAAATGATCAGAGGGTTAGATAGGGTGGACAGCGAGAGCCTTCTCCCGCGGATGGAGGTGGCCAGCACGAGGGGACATAGCCTTAAATTGAGGGGTAATAGATATAGGACAGAGGTCAGAGGTGGGTTTTTTACGCAAAGAGTGGTGAGGCCGTGGAATGCCCTACCTGCAACAGTAGTGAACTCGCCAACATTGAGGGCATTTAAAAGTTTATTGGATAAGCATATGGATGATAAGGGCATAGTGTAGGTTAGATGGCCTTTAGTTTTTTTCCATGTCGGTGCAACATCGAGGGCCGAAGGGCCTGTACTGCGCTGTATCGTTCTATGTTCTAAGTTAACAGGTTTGAATTCACTGTGAGGTTTAGTGGTTCCTGAAAAGGGGGGGGTCATTAAACTTTCTCATTAAGGAAGTAAATGTTTGTATCACAGCCAGGATATTAGGGTACTTCCATCTCTCACAGGCTCAAACCGCTTTCAACTGACTTGAGAGCATGAGAGAAGAACACCCGAGTGTGAGAGAGAAGAGAAAAACATCCACATTGAAGCAGCAAAATGCTTAACCTTCATATAAAACAAAATACTGCAGAAAGTGCTGGAAAAACACAGCAGGTCAGGCAGCATCTGTGGAGAGAGAAACAGAGTGCGGTGGTCTCATGGCCTAATGGATAAGGC
Organism: Scyliorhinus canicula; assembly: GCF_902713615.1. NCBI lineage: Eukaryota > Metazoa > Chordata > Chondrichthyes > Carcharhiniformes > Scyliorhinidae > Scyliorhinus > Scyliorhinus canicula. Next base: position 113,258,374 of record NC_052152.1, read on the forward strand.
ATCTGACTTCAGTATAATCATGTAACCAGAATATAAAGGTGCTCTGATGGCTCTGTGACTAGCACTGCTGCCTCACAGAGCCAGGGACCCAGGTTCAATTCAAGTCTTGGATGTGTGGAGTTTGCATGTTCTCCCCGTGTCTGCGTGGGTTTCCTCTGGGTGCTCCGGTTTCCTCCCACAGTCCAAAGACACACAGGTTAGGTGGTGTTGCTGCCCTCTACTGGTTTCAGCTGACGGATCAGACAAATAGGACTCAACACAAACTTGATTCAATACAACTTTATTTCACTCACAAAGACTTTAGTTATGTGCTTATTTGGACAGTCATACAAGTCTCAAGACTCATAACCTGAATTTAAAATACTACATAATAGAGAGAACTGGCCAGGCCCGCACTGGAGGGTGTGCACTGCTTTGAGTTTCCAAACTCAGGGGGTGGGATTCTCTGTTTCTCGACGGCGTCAACACGGCCTTAGGATCAGCAATTCTGGCCCCTATAGGGGGCCAGCATGGCACTGGAGTGACCCTCGCCACCCCAGCTGCTGATCCCGGCGTCAACTGGGTGCTGCAGGGTCCAGTTGACGCATGAGCAGTGGCACCGGTGCCAACGCGTGCATGCGCAATGGCTCACTTCTCCGCTCCGGCCCCGATGCAACATGGCGTAGGGCTAAAGGGGCTGGTGCGGAAGAAAGGAGGCCCCCAGCCCGAGAGGCTGGCCGGCCGATCGGTGGGCCCCAACTGTGAGCCAGGCCACAAAGGAGGCCCCCCCCCGAGGATTCGATCCCCCCCCCCCCCCCCCCCGCCATGCCGAGGTCCAGCCGGCTGAGAGAAGATTAGAACGCCCCCTGCGGGACTCGGGTTTTTTTTACTGTGGCCGCTCGACACACCCCGGGTGGAGAATCGACAGGGGGGGCCACGTAGAACGGCCCCCGACCGGCGCCACGCCAACAACACCAGCACCAATGGCGCCGATTCTCCAGCCTGGCCCCGGGCTAAGAGAATCCCACCCAGGGTCTCGTCTTGAGAACGTTGATTTCAGGTTATTGCAGCTGAAATCTCAGAAGCCTTTTTTTAAAGGTTTTTAGTTCTTAGTTTATAGTTCATTCTTATAAACAATCCTTTGGCATATAGGCATCATTCACCCAGAGAGAGCCTCGTATTCACTTTTTCAACGCAGTGTTACCCGTGAAAAGTCCAGTTGCAAAATGTTGTTCTCCGTTTCCCATAAAACTAATTTTTCTGAGCTGCAGTCTTCACACACAAGTCATGGCACAATATTAGCCATTTCTCTACTCAGTAGTGGATTGGCCATGCTAAATTGTCTTTTGTGTCCAAATTTGTGCAGGTTAGGTGGGGTTACGGGGAAAAGGCAGGTGGGTGAGCCCAGGAAGGTGCTCTTTCAGAGGGTCAGTCCAGATTCGATGGGCCAAATGGCTTCCTTCTGCACTGTAGGCATCCTACGTCTGTGTCTATCCCTCCCCTCCCTCTGTCAGGACGAGGTAATTAAACCACCACCTCTCATTTTGCTGTGGGAGATGTGACAGCCAGTGTCTGATCAGCCAAGGCCAAGGAATGAAACAAATTCATCAATACAGGCGGGAAATTTTCTGGAAAATGCTATCAACAGATATGATGTGCAAAAATGAGACTTATATTGTCTATTTTGTCTGGTCCCACTTAATAGACCTAAATCAACATTTTCAACTACCTTGCGTGTTTTGGGAGTGAATCCCCTTCCGGTTCAAAGTCACCTTTGTGGCAAACAGGTAAAGATCATAAAATGTGACATGATAGCACATAGCTTAAGGAGTTTATGATTGGGAACTTGATCTTGGTCAGCAACACAAAATAGACAATTACAATCTGATCTGATTCACCTTCCGACGCCACCCCCCTCCCGACGCCACCATCGAGGAGGGGGGGACACCACCCCTCCTCGAATATTTGCATTGATTGCCACCAGGTTTGGGGAGGTGGGGGGGGGGGGGAACCATTCAAATGACGTCAGCCACATACCCCTTCTGATCTCACTGCCTTGCTGCTGTATAAACCTGATCATCAGAACAGATGAGAGGGATATGTGCAAGAAGGCATGGATCTTTTTTAACAATCCAGATTGAGACCTGCGAGATCACAGGTTGCACAGCAGACAAGTGTGACAATTATTGCGTTATGTTCCTTTACTGGCCAGATGCTTGTGTAAGAGTCCATTACAATAGTGACTACACTTCAAAAATACTTACTTGGCTGTGAAGTGTTTTGGGATGGCCCATACAAATACATATCTTACTTCTTCTGAAAACATGAACATTTCTACTAAAATGTGAACTTTTTGTATGAATAGGATCCCATTAGCCAATTTGCAGAAGCTTCTTTGTGCGAAAGGACATTTCTCGAAGGCAGCAGGATATTTTGTGTTCCTCCTGAATTCAGTGCAGTGTGTTGTGGTTTCCAGCAGGGGGCCCTGCTGCACACCTATCCATTCTATAACACGACTTCTGGAAGACAAACCTTTGGTTTCAGTCTTGGGAGAACTAGTATTAAAAACTTAAAACAATGCATCTCATAACTGTCTGTCTGTAGCCAGATAAACTAATTACCTGCACGGGATGGGAGGTTTACGGCGAGTTCTCTGGCAGAGATAAATCCAATTTGAGTTCCAAAGTTATTTCCATCCCGATTGTATGAAAAGAACATGTCCGGATGGCAGGTGGTGCAAAGGGTCACTTCCCCACATTCACTGCTTGTGGAATCATCACTTATGTTTTCAGAGAGAATCCCTCCACGTTCCAGTAAAACTCTTCGGAAGAAAAAGTTCAACATTTTGTACAATGCTTCCCTCCTGCATTCCCCATTTTAAAAATAGCCATATTAAATATTTTTGTATGTATTCTCATCTTAGATCATTCAAGCAATAAAATCAGAAAAAAAACCTCTGACAAAGCTTTTCTACTTTAGAAGGTCATCTGAAGTGGTAACAAATTGCAGTTTCTACATTTACCTTGTGGCACGTCTAAGGTCAATAGATGGAAGGGGAGAGTTGGCCCCTTTCACACAGCTGGTATCGATCTTCATAAACTCTCCAGCTGCCTCTTGGTGAAGTGTGAAACAACATGGGCCTATACAAGGACCCATCACCACCAGGATATCTCTTGCACTGCAGCCAAATTCAGTCATCATCACGCTCACTGTAGCCATAGCAACCCCTGCCAGCGTACCCTTCCACCCTGAGAGGAATGAGCAAACACCATGCCAGTTAATTAGAACAAATACCAGGTTGGCGAGGGGAGGTGATCAGAGGGTGGGGAGGGAATGGGAATAGAGCGGATGATTGGAAAGTGGGGGAGTGAATTGTAATGGAAGGAAATGTTCATTAAAAATTCACCAGGCAGCAGGTGACCATTCATGAAGACATTTTGTGTCAAATATAATCATCTTTTTGTTCAGACGCCATCTATGAAAACAGAGGGCGTGATCTAATGGCCTCGTTGCTGGGTGTGAAAATAAGCGGGCTGGTTAGATAGTGAAAGAGGCCAAAATCGAAATCCGGTGGGGTGGGCTGGTGTGCCTTTCCGCTGATGAGGTGGGGGGATGGGGAGTGTGTTCTGGGTGCCAAGTGATTGGTATTGATTCTCTGTCCAGGAGCCACAGCTGTGCAGGCCATCCCATACAGCCCAATCTCACCAGAACCAAATCCTGGCATCCACATGTTCCACTGATGCTCAAGATGCAGTTGAACATTCTTGACTTCTAGCGTGTTTAACCTGCGGTGACATTCCAGTTACATGTAGCACTCACCACACCAATACCAAAAGCATTAGCAATCTGCAAAAGCATTTCTTCAGCGGTGTTAGCAGCTGGCCCTTTTGGGACAGCGTCTTCTTGCTCCAAACCGGATTGCCTTCTGAACTCAAACGTCCCTCTGAGCCCGGTTTTCCAGGACCCAGGAAACTTGGAAAAAATTGTCCTTCTTTCCGGCTACAGAAAAGAGGTAAACAGAAACAGCAGCCTCCAGGCATCTGCAGCCACCAGCAGGAGCAAGCTGCAAACACAACCTTCAAATATTTTAGTTTATTGACAGTATCAAAAGTACAGAGTCTTCTGTACTTTGTGTTGGTACCAATATGGAACGGTATTTACTGGCTAGTGTAATTTGTGGAAAGTTACATCATTCATTTTCAAATCTTTGTTACCGCTGAGTGTTTAATAAACAAAATATTCCCAAGTGGCTGCAGGTTGCGTGTGCTCTGTGCTCCTTGCTTTTGGGTGCAAAACTGCTTGAAGACCCAGTGTTTTGTTTGCTGCTGCCTTTTCTGAAGGCTGGAATGAAGCAAAGGAAGGCTGTGGACAATCCTACTACCGGTCTGAAAAAGGGGCCGGGAGTTTTCTCATTCCTTTACTATGCTTTGTGTTACTGTGGCTTTCAGGTCCTCACTGTTCCTGTTTTGCAATTCTACGACTGGAAGCTGACAGAGGGGGAGAGAAAGAAGGAAGACTGCCTGCTACTGCAATGCCTGGGGCTGTGTTTCTGCTTGCAGCTTGAGAATGTGATATCATGTCCAGAACTTTGTCGGAAAAATGATCTGTCCATCAATGTGTGACTTATCAGTGTTTCTGCTTGCAGCTGCCTCTTCTGCTTCTTTGACCTGGAATGAGGTATAGGAGGATTTTGGCTGGCAGCAATCAGGCTGAATATAGAGGAGGGTTTGCTTTTTCAGTTTGTTGCTATCTTCGTTGGAACATTTTGTTTCTTGACTTTTGACTGTTTATTGACTTATGTCTGGAACTGTGTCACTTGTTGATGTCTCCTGTGTTCCTGTGGCCCAGCCCTGGAACTAGGTGGTGTCGGGAGATCAGATGCTGGTACTGCAGGAGAGGAGGGGAGGTGGCCTGATTCGACTGAGCAACTCGAAGGTTGTATCGGGATGCCTTTGTGGACTGTGGGTGACTTTTTGTGTTAGTGCTGTCTGCTGCTCCCAATTTAGGAGCCGTGCAAGTTGGTGGAGTTTTTTCATTTCCTTTTGTAATGTTGGTGTTTTCTGTTTAACCGGTGGGGAATTTTATGCTTGATATTGTGTTATTGCTGTTTATTGTTTCTCGCCTAGTGGCTGTGTGCTTGCCAGTTGCAGCCCCTCCTGCTTCTGTAGCCTGGGGTTTGGCCAGTTACCCGTGGTGAGGGGGAGAGATGTTCTGTCTCTCCCTTCCGCCTTGCTACATGGCAACATTTGGTGCCCTTCCACTGTTGTGGGGCTGCTGGTGGGGCCTGGGTGTAGTGGGCTGGGTGGGGTGGTGTGGGGGGGTGGGGAGTGTGGGCTGCTTCAGGTGCTGGTGGCTTAGTTTTCTTATTGATCGTTTATTGGTTTTGTTGATGGTGTAAAGTTGGTATTTTCATTGTACTGTGACCTGTTTTGTGATTTGTGTGTTTGCTCTGTAATATGTCTTGCCTTTTGTAGTATGACATTGTTCTGGGACTGAACTGTGCCCTCTCTTGGGAGGGGAGGGGTGTTTTCTCTCTCTCTTCCGCCGTGCCTCACGTCAGTGTGTCCTTTTCCAGTGGACAGTGCTGCTCATTTACACATGTGCACACAGGCATGCGCATGCAAACATTCATTCATATACTCCTTCACATACGCACACTCTCGTCGACATGCACGCACTACACGCATGCATTCCTATACTTTTTGTTGATTGTTTACTGTGTTTTGTCCATGGTGTACAGTGGGTAATTCAGTGCATTGCTGTTTGCTCTGTATTCCAATTATTTTTTTTACATTATGGATTTATTATTAAACTAAACTATATCCAAGTGGAGTTCCATGGGTACACTTGCCACGAAGCAGGGGGTTGTTACTGCCTAGCATCCCAAGCATCTGTGAGGCCTGGACACTTTGCCTGAACTCCGGAGGAAGCAACACCATAGAGGCAGCAGCCAACATTTCAACACCCAAGAGCTGGACCACAGCTCTGGCGACATCCTGCAACCAATGGGTGTTTGTGGGACCGAGGGAGGGAACAAGCACCTGGTCCAGATAACATTACCAGCGGGTGTCTGGGATACTGGATCTGGGGTCCGGTGCCCAGGGGCCCCTGCTGTGGCCGGGTGGGTTACATGTGCAGGGTGTGTTGGATGGCACCATGAGTGAAGGAAGGGGATGTGAGGGTGGAGGACACCTGGGGGACCCGCCGGTCCTGGGTGGAAGCCATAGCTGATTGTCTGTCCCTCACCCTCTCCAATTCTTTACAGATCTCACATGATGGATGCTATTGTGGACCCCGCGGAAGCTGCCCTCACAGTGACATTGGCAGGACAGGTGGCCAGATGCTGGAGAAGGCAGTGGCAGCAGCATTGACCTTGGCTCGAGGCTGTGCCATGTGCATGGGCACACCCACACTCTGAGGATGTGACCGTCCATCAGGCCAGGGAGGGACCCAGAGTGGGAGGCCAGCAACAGCCCAAAATGTACAAGCATATTTGGTCTTTCAAACTGAAGTCGGACAGTATGTGCTGCAGGAGGCTCCACCTCAACAAGGCGTTGGTGTGGCACATGTGCCATGTCCTCGCGGACCTGGCGCCACTTGGTAGAGTATGCCGGCTCCCGGTGGCTGTCAAGGTCACCGTAGCCCTGAACTTCTGCGCCTCGGTTTCAGTCTAGGCACAAGCGGGGACTTGTGTGGCGTTTCCAAATCAACAGCCAACAAGTGAAGCTTGCCCGGGCAGCTGACTGTATAAACTTTGACCTGGACCAAGTCCAACAGGATGCCCGGGCAGCAGGATGCTCCGCTTTCGCCTGGATGCCCAGGTCCACGCGGTAGTGGATGGCACGCATTTTGCCTTGTGCACACCGGACGGTCTGGGAGTGCCCTACATCAACAGGAAGGGGTTCCACTCCCTGAACGTCCAGCTTGTGGGTGACCTCCACATGAAGTTCATGCACGTGTGTGCACGCTTCCCAGGGAGTGTGCACAACAGCTACATCCTGGGACACTTGGAGATCCCTGGCATCTTCGAGGGACACCACAGGGCGCCCTGATGGCTCCTGGAGCATAAGAGGTACCCACTTGTGTCTTGGCTAATGATGCCAGCACAAAAACAGGTGGCCAATGCAGAGACCCGACATAACGAGACCTGATATAACGAGACCCATGTGGCCACCATGCGCTCACGTTATTGAGCGGTGCATCAGAATGCTCAAAATATGGTTCCAATGCCTCGGCCACTTTTGTGGTGCACTGCAGTACACCCCCCCAGAGGGCCGCCCGCTTTGTGGCGGCCTGCAGTGCTCTGCACAACTTGGCACAGCAGCAGGACGGTGTGCTGGAGCTGGAGGAGGAGGGACATGTGTCCACCTCAGAGGAGGAGGAGCAGGAACAGGTAGGGCTGGAGGACAGGTCCGGGGAGGCCCCGCGGGATCATACAGAAGATGGAGGAGAAGTGGTGAGTGTCCGGAATGCCTGGAGGACCAGGGAGGCCATCATTCTCGCCCGCTTCCAATAGGACATGGCTTCGTCCGTCATCGCACCCCCACCCCATCCCACCCGTGAGCCCCCTCAACCATGCGCCACCCCCCCCCCCCACCAGTGTTCTTCAATGTACTTCGCCCCCCGTGCTGCACCGCTACGTCTAGATGTGTCTCCAGAATACACATTAGAGACAGGGGAAGACTGCTGTTTACTGCAACCAGAGGCCTTTGATTCTCTTGGCGGGTGCCCTCAGGAGAGGCTGGGGCAGGAGGGCATCTGCCAACTTGGCAGTGGCACATGCCTCGTTGTGCCAACCTGTTCTGTGTGCTAACTCTGAGACATGCCATTGTTGAGAGGGTGTTTGGTCTTGGGAGAGCTGGTGACCACCATCGCCTCCCTGTCGTGGGGCTCTGCGAGTCACCTTGGGGTGGAAGGGCAGCTGGACTGAGCTCTGGATGCTCCTACTTCACCTGGCTCTGCCAGCTCTGGTGGCTCCCCTATGTCTGCACCATGGTGTGAGGCCCTCCGCAAAGCTCCTCTGTGATCGGACCATGCTTTGCTAATGTTGCCAATGTCCACCTGCACATGGGACACGGTCCTCAGTGACCAGGACATGCTCTGGAATGCTTCAGAAATGCACACCTGAGACTGGGACATGCTCAATAGCACCTTGGAAAGATTCGCCTGCATCAAGGACACATTGGGGACATGCTGTCTAGGTCCTCAGCCATGGCCGTCACTGACTGAGCCATGCCTTGGACACCACAATTCATTGCTACTGACATTGTGTTTCAGACTCTCTTCTGCAGTCTCCACCCGAGAAGTGTTGGCCTCGGTGCCACGCATTGCCGGCACAATCTCCTGCACCCTTAGGCTTTGGGTCTCCTCCAATTAGCTATGGGCCTTCTGGAGTGTCGCTGACGTCCCCTTTGAATCTCACAGCCGCACCCTATCAACTGCATCAGCTCCGGGTAAACCTGGTCAAGAGGCTCAGCACCTGACTGGGCTCAGCTGGGTTCTGAGATTCTGCAGACCTCCGACTGTTGTCTCCCTTGGACATTCCTGTCTCTACCTGATGTGCATTGGCAACTGAGAGGTGCTCACCAGAATGTGCCGCTGACACCTGTCCACTATTGTCGCCAACCGAGGTGTGTCTCTCTGCGTTGGTGGAAGGTGGGGATGACAGCTGTGATGCCCTGATGATGGCATTCACGGAGCTCTCCTCTGAGGTGTTCCCTTGGACAGCAGGTCATCATGCTGGCATGAACAACTCACGTGTGACAGATCATCATGGGGGCTTGGCCGATGGATACTTACCTCTGCATCGTAGGCCAATCTCAACGTCAGTGACTGATCTGTCCTCGGCCACTCCTACGACGTCCAGGGCTTGTTCCCCATAAGGGATGAGGACCGCCAGGTCCGGCAAGCTGGCGTCCGTCTGGGCCCTTTCCCACCAATTGTGCGCCAACGTCTCTTACAGGGGCACAGAGGGGGACATTGTGTGCCGAAAGCTGCATGGTTTGCGGGTGGGCAGGCGGGGCATGGTGGGGAATATGCATGGGCAGCACTGCCGGGCATGGATGCGGTGTGTTTGTGGTTGCCATGGTTTGCTGGTGCACCGTCGCGGCATTGTGCTGGGGATGTGTTCCAAGGTGCAGAGTCGCTGGGGAAGAGGTTGCCAGGCGCCGGTGATGGGATGTCCCTCTGTAACCTGCAACATCCTTCGCACTGTCTACAACTCCACCGACTTTAGTGTCGTCTGCAAATTTACTCACCCATCCTTCTGCGCCCTCCTCTAGGTCATTTATAAAAATGACAAACAGCAACGGCCCCAGAACAGATCCTTGTGGTACGCCACTCGTAACTGAACTCCATTCTGAACATTTCCCATCAACTACCACTCTCTGTCTTCTTTCAACTAGCCAATTTCTGATCCACATCTCTAAATCACCCTCAATTCCCAGACTCCGTATTTTCTGCAATAGCCGACCGTGGGGAACCTTATCAAACGCTTTACTGAAATCCATATACACCACATCAACTGCTCTACCCTCGTCTACCTGTTCAGTCACCTTCTCAAAGAACTCGATAAGGTTTGTGAGGCATGACCTACCCTTCACAAAACCATGCTGACTATCCCAAATCATATTATTCCTATCTAGATGATTATAAATCGTATCTTTTATAATCCTCTCCAAGACTTTACCCACCACAGACGTTAGGCTCACCGACCTATAGTTACCGGGGTTATCTCTACTCCCCTTCTTGAACAAAGGGACCACATTTGCTATCCTCCAGTCCTCTGGCACTATTCCTGTAGCCAATGATGACCTAAAAACCAAAGCCAAAGGCTCAGCAATCTCTTCCCTGGCTTCCCAGAGAATCCTAGGATAAATCCCATCTGGCCCCGGGGACTTATCTATTTTCACCTTGTCCAGAATTGCCAACACTTCTTCCCTACGCACCTCAATGCCATCTATTCTAATAGCCTGGGTCTCAGCATTCTCCTCCACAATATTATCTTTTTCTTGAGTGAATACTGACGAAAAGTATTCATTTAGTATCTCGCTTATCTCCTCAGCCTCCACACACAACTTACCACCACTGTCCTTGACTGGCCCTACTCTTACCCTAGTCATTCTTTTATTCCTGACATACCTATAGAAAGCTTTTGGGTTTTCCTTGATCCTACCTGCCAAAGACTTCTCATGTCCCCTCCTTGCTCGTCTCAGCTCTCTCTTTAGATCCTTCCTCGCTTCCTTGTAACTATCAAGCGCCCCAACTGAAACTTCACGCCTCATCTTCACATAGGCCTCCTTCTTCCTCTGAACAAGAGATTCCACTTCTTTAGTAAACCACGGTTCCCTCGCTCGACCCCTTCCTCCCTGCCTGACTGGTACGTACTTATCAAGAACATGCAATAGCTGTTCCTTGAACAAGCTCCACATATCCAGTGTGCCCAACTCTTGCAGCCTACTTCTCCAACCAACACATCCTAAGTCATGTCTAATGGCATCATAATTGCCCTTCCCCCAGCTATAACTCTTGCCCTGCGGGGTATACTTATCCCTTTCCATCACTAACGTAAAGGTCACCGAATTGTGGTCACTGTTTCCAAAGTGCTCACCTACCTCCAGATCTAACACCTGGCCTGGTTCATTACCCAAAACCAAATCCAATGTGGCCTCGCCTCTTGTTGGCCTGTCAACATATTGTGTCAGGAAACCCTCCTGCACACATTGTACAAAGAATGACCCATCTAATGTACTCGAACTATATCTTTTCCAGTCAATATTTGGAAAGTTAAAGTCTCCCATAACAACTACCCTGTTACTTTCGCTCTTTTCCAGAATCATCTTCACCATCCTTTCCTCTACATCCCTAGAACTATTAGGTGGCCTATAGAAAACTCCCAACAGGGTGACCTCTCCTTTCCTGTTTCTAACCTCAGCCCATACTACCTCAGAAGAAGAGTCCCCATCTAGCATCCTTTCCGCCACCGTAATACTGTCCTTGACTAGCAGCGCCACACCTCCCCCTCTTTTGCCCCCTTCTCTGAGCTTACTAAAACACCTAAACCCCGGAACCTGCAACAACCATTCCTGTCCCTGCTCTATCAATATCTCTGAAATGGCCACAACATCGAAGTCCCAGGTACCAACCCATGCTGCCAGTTCCCCTACCTTATTTCGTATACTCCTGGCATTGAAGTAGACACACTTCAAACCACCTACCTGAACACTGGCACCCTCCTGCGAAGTCAAATCTGTGCTCCTGACCTCTATACTCTCCATCTCCCGTACCCCAAAACTACAATCCAGGTTCCCATACCCCTGCTGAATTAGTTTAAACCCCCCCAAAGAGCACTAACAAATCTCCCCCCCAGGATATTGGTGCCCCTCAGGTTCAGATGTAGACCATCCTGTCTATAGAGGTCCCACCTTCCCCAGAAAGAGCCCCAGTTATCCAGAAATCTGAATCCCTCCCGCCTGCACCATCCCTGTAGCCACGTGTTTAATTGCTCTCTCTCCCTATTCCTCATCTCACTATCACGTGGCACGGGCAACAACCCAGAGATAACAACTCTGTTTGTTCTCGCTCTGAGCTTCCCTCCTAGCTCCCTAAAGGCTTGCCTGACATCCTTGTCCCCTTTCCTACCTATGTCGTTAGTGCCAATGTGGACTATGACTTGTGGCTGCTCCCCCTCCCCCTTAAGGACCCGGAAAACACGATCCGAGACATCACGTACCCTTGCATCTGGGAGGCAACATACCAAACGTGAGTCTCTCTCGCTCCCACAAAATCTCCTATCTGTGGCCCTGACTATTGAGTCCCCAATTACTAATGTTCTACTCCTTTCCCCCCTTCCCTTCTGAGCAACAGGGACAGACTCCGTGCCAGAGGCCCGTACCCCATGGCTTACCCCTGGTAAGTCGTCCCCCCCACAAGTATCCAAAACGGTATACTTGTTACTCAGGGGAACGACCGCAGGGGGTCCCTGCACTGACTGCTTCTTCCCAGTCCCTCTTACAGTTACCCATCTATCTCCAGTCTTTGGTGTAACTACTTCCCTGAAGCTCCTATCTATGACCCCCTCTGCCTCCCGAATGATCCGAAGTTCATCCAGCTCAAGCTCCAGGTCCCTAACACGGTTTTTGAGGAGCTGGAGTTGGGTGCACTGCCCACAGATGAAATCAGCAGGGACACTGACGGCGTCCCTCACCTCAAACATTCTGCAGGAGGAGCATTGCACTGCCTTCCCTGACATCACCTCTAGATTTAAAAAAAAACAAGAAAAAGAAAAAGAAAGGAAGAGCTTACCTGATATTACCTCAAACCCTGCTCCCGCTGAAAGATAAGCAAATTTACCTTCACTCACTCACCTTCATGACAGGCCCCTGCTCCCGCTTCCCAACCACCGTGGGGTGGGGGGGTTGGTTAGAGGAGGAGGTAGGGTGGGAAACACTCACGAAGTGTTTCGGGTTTAACTGTCACTTGCCAACAGTCCCTCCACAAACCACCTTCAACTTAGGCTGACCGCACTGCAAGTATGCAAATTTCCCCAGAACAGCTGATCAGTAGCTCTGCTCTGCTGCCCTCTGCATATGGATGAAAATGGAATAGTGTAGGTCAGATAGGCTTCAGATGGTTTCACAGGTCGGCGCAACATCGAGGGCCGAAGGGCCCGTACTGCGCTGTAATGTTCTATGTTCTAACTGAGATTCAAAGATTTTTGTAAGGCAAGAAATTCCAGGGTTACAGAACCAAGGCAGCAGACAGAACTAAGACACAGATTTGCCATTATCTAATTGAGTGGCAGGTAGACTCCGGGGCTCAATGGCCCACTCCTGTTCTTTAGTTCATGCTCTACACAGCCGCTGCTGTAATGCAAGACTATTGTTTCTCAATGAGTATTGAAAAGAAACCCAACGGGAAAGCCTCGTGTGTCCCCGCTGGTTTGGAGCTGGAATGATAGCCACAGAACAATTCAGTAGGTGAGGTGAATGTATAACATAAATTCACACTGTATATCACTGTGTCCCTGTGGGCTCCATCTGTGAGCCGTTGCACGGCTCTGCCCACAGGGGGAGATGAGGAACATGTACAGGGCTCCGCCCTTGGCTCCGCCCACAACTGGAAGTATAAAGTGCTGCGGTCTTGCGAGCTTGCCTTCAGTTCAGCTAGTCGCAGGCAGGCTCAGTTGTAAGTCGATTAAAGCCACAGTTTACTTCAACTCGTGTCTCTGAGTGAATTGATGGTAAAAAATATAGGGACTGGTCTAGAATTAATACAGAGCTTGAAGGTGCTAGGGTCTATGCAGACGTGAAAGCCTGTTGGATTCTCCGGCCCCCCAGCCGCGCAGTTCTCGGCAGCAGGAGGCTCTGTGTCGTTCGCAAGTGGCGGGATTCTCTGCCCCTGCTGCTTGTCAGTGGGTTTTCCCATTTAAGCCACCCCACGCTGCCAGGAAACCAACCAACATTTCACCCTCGTGGCAGTGTGTCCGCACAGAGGTGCAAGTTTAGACATTAGACGCGATAATGAAAGAGCAACATCTGACTCCTGACAGAGAAAGGTTCCAGATGGGGATCAGCACTTGGAATTAAGAATCACAGGACATGGAATTTATAACTTATCAGTACCTGCATGAGCTACTCCACATACTTGCTGGACAGAATCAGCAAACAATAGAGGAATGCAATCTGCTCCTGGCGCTGCTATGGTAACGCCTTTCCAATTTGTTACAATTCCATCATAGTATTCAGGCTCCAGTTTACCCAAAGTCCAGACGGTGTTTCCATGGCTTACCTGTTACCAAGTGAGCAAAGGTAATAAGCACATCGCAACCAACATCTCAGTGCATATACAACATTAAACAGCAGAAGTTAAGATTCCAGTTGGATCACTAAATTTCTATTTACGATGAAGAGTGACTCTCACAGTTACAATGCCCGATAGTGATGGGGGAAAACAGCAGATTTAACTTTAATATAATGATAGAAACCGCTTACTGGGGCCTTTTGATATTGCGTTGATTAATTCTTCTGCTCACATCAGTGAGGAAGTGTTTATTGTCTGAATTGGGCCTAAATTGAACATTATGCCATTTTATCAGCCTAAGATAAGAGCTATTTTGTGGGGTAGAGGTCAGTGCCTGATCTGCATAGGCATTTAAACCACTGAGAAACTGGTCAAGGTTTTCACTTTGGACAGCACTGTGCAGAGGCCCCATTTTAACCCCAGATTGTCAAATTAGCTTGGAATAGTTAGAGTAGCTGACCACCAACAGACAATAAGTACATTTTGAAGTGTAGTTACTGTTGTAATGTTGGAAAGGTGGTAGCCAATTTGTGCACAGGAAGCTCCCACAAACAGCAATGTGGCCAGATAATTTGTTTTTGTGATGCTGATAGAGGGATAAAAGTGCCATGGGATGGCCATGTGAGGTGGCAGATGGTACCTCAGTTTAGTTCCTCTTCCAAAAGGCAACACTGAAAGGATGGAACTCTCTCAGTGCCAGTGTAGATCAGTGTGCTCTGGCCCTTTGCTCTGACTCAGAGCCAAGGCTGCTCCAACTGAACGTGCAGTACCTTAGAGCTGGAGAGAGTTGGCGTGTTTTTTCCGGTTTTAAGTGATAACTGCAGGTTGGTCTATCATCTTGCTGTTACTCTCCTCACGTAGACTTAAGCAGCGTGGAACTGGTAAGGTCCAGATAGGCAAATTGCATCAAGGCAGTGGATTGGTGTCCAAGGTTTGCCTGAATTATTGCAATGCAGCCCAAGACTAATTTAATTTTGCCCTCAGGCTGATCCATCCCCAGTGCTGTTGCTGTACATTGTCAGAATTATGCCAGGCATGCAGTTCTGATTCTGTGGGGGGTCACCCAGCTCCACAGCCAGTCTCCTGGTTCCCCCCCCCAACTCGGCAGCAAATGGTCGCGCCTTTGCGTGTCCAACCTCCTTTCTCTCTCATTAGCCCTGGCGCCTGTTTCCCGATTTTTAGAAGCCCAAGTGAACCTCCCCGTCAGGAATTCCCCCTGGTGGAGCCGGAAGATTGCGGAAGTACCGGGGAATACTGAGTCAGGCCCGCTAAGATATGTAAACTGCATTAACTATATGTGCGTTCCGGAACACGTTGTCAGCGCTATCGAGGCATCGGAGAATTAAGATGTGGCGTGAACCCGGCGTCCGCTACAATTTCGGTGTTGGGACAAATTTTCCGCCCAATCGTGTATTGTGATTCCGGCATCGGCTGTTGGAGAATCCCACCCGCTATCTTTCTCACCGCTCAAGAATTTTGGCACTCTTGCAATTCTGGCCTCTTGAATGTCACGAGTTTCATCGCTCCACCAACTGAGCTGTGGCTGGGACTTCTGGGGCGAAATTCTCCGACCCCACGCAGGGTCGGAGAATCGGCCGGCGGCGGCGTTATTCCCGCTCCCACCGGGTTTTTAATTCTCCGAGCGGCCAAAAACCAGCGTTGTGCAAATCCCGCCGGCAGCCTCTGAGAACAGCTGGCGCCGGCGGGATTTCATTTAATTTTTACTGTCAACAAATCTCCGACGTGGCCACGGGTCACGTCGGCGAAAATCACGGTAGGTTTCTAATGGCGTCAACCATTGATGATGGTTGACGCCGTTCAGTTACCAATATCGATTGCGGGGGGGAGGAGGAGAGTACCGGCGTTTGTGTGGGGGGTGGTGGGGAGAGAGTACCGCCGTTTGTGGGGTGGTGGTGGGGGGGAGAGAGAGTACCGGCGTTTGTGGGGTGGTGGTGGGGAGAGAGTACCGGCGTTTGTGGGGTGGTGGTGGGGAGAGAGTACCGGCGTTTGTGGGGGGGTGGTGGGGGGGGAGAGAGAGTACCGCCGTTTTTGGGGGGGGGA